>NW_025203137.1:0-8234 GCF_004010195.1 Chiloscyllium plagiosum
AGACAGAATTCTCTTCAATGGAAGTTTATCATGCCTTTATGTTCACACTGATTCAAGGCTGAGTTAGCTAAACACTTGACAGGGAATTGTGTAACGGATAATAGAATACAGACAAGAAAGTGGGGCTAAGACCACAACTACAATCTTAGTGCCTAGTGGAGAAGGGTCAAAGTCTCTCATGACCCAGTCCTGCTCCTCAGTCCAATGTTCCTATGTTCCATTCAGCTCCTCAAACCTGCTAGACAGGAACAGTTGGAGGCGACTTACTGCTGTAAACTGGTGCACAGAAACAGAGGAGACATTCAGCCCCTCAGTACTGTCACACACGGTTTGAGGTAATTTGGGAAATGTAATTGGAAAACCCAGGCTGGGTATAAAAGAGGCCCCTCAACTCTCTTTACACAGCTTCCCCTCTCTGCAAACTGTGCATCATTTGTTGGTCATGTTGTTGACCCAGATTAACTGTGAATACAGCCCCCATACCTCACCAAGAGATGGCTCACATCGCTGACTGCAATATTGAATAACCGACCTTCCAAGAGAATAACACCCATCAACCTTCCAATAACAGAATGTGAGAACATCATTAACAGGGGCAGGACGTCCATCCCCCTCTTTACTAAGATCTGCGGTAGTTCTGAAATCCTCTTCAATGTTTAAATCTTCATAGCCCTGAACTCTCTTTCAGGTCAAATCTTCTTTAAAAACTTAGTCATCTAGCTCTCCTAATATGATGGAAAAGCAAATTGCTGACATTCAGTAACCTATGTTGAAATAAGCACTCCCTGCTCCTATACCTGTTGCTATGAATATATGGTATGAACACAAAAATCCAGATAACAGTGACTGGCCCTGATATCAAGGCAGTGCTTGACTAAGGATGACGTCAAGGAGCTAAACACAATTGGATTTGTTTGGGAATCAGCATAAACTCCCCACTGGTTGGAGTCAATCTCGGGAAAATGGAAGGTGTTTGTGGTGGTGGATGTCTCAGTCCCGGGAGATCTCTGTGGGAGATCCTCAGGTTAGCTACCTCTTCAGAAACATCTTCAGTTGCTTCATCAATGACATTCCCCCAGCATAAGATCAGGAGTGGGAATGTTTCTTGAAGATTTTTCAATGTTCACAACAACGTGTACCCCCGTCATCTCCTGAAGCAGTCTGTGTCCATGTGCATCAAGATCTGGACAACATTCAGGCTTGTGCTGTGAAAGTATGTGTAGCATTCATGTAACAGTACTGTGAGATGCTGCTTAATTCCACAGGGAACAGAGGAACTCATTCAGCATCGCAAGCTCACTTCACAGGAATATGAGGAAGCCATTCAGCCCATTGAAAGTACTGAACAAGAAGAGGGATTGCCCATTCAGACCCTCCTGCCTATTGCTCAGGAAGCAAGGATTCCAGTGTTAGCGATCAGGCCAGAGCTCCTTAAAATATTTTGACATGGTATTTTAAATCCAACTATTATGTTATTCCACACAACTGGTTCAGATGTAGCGTGATTGGTAAACCTATTCGATGTTAAGCAAAACAGTTTATTTGAGCACTATCATGAAAATATAATCAAAGAAAGAGGAATTTAGAATAACAACACGATTTGAAAACTTATCAGAATAGTAGATACAGTCCTATTACTAACTAACTGAACCAATATAGTCAGTTCCGGTAAACACAACCACTTGGCAAAAAAGCAAATTCTCACATACAGTTCTCCGGGAGGGAAAATAAAACAGCATCCAGGGAAAAAAAAGGTCAGAGAGAGTAACAGCCAGGAGATAGTCACCGAAGCTTATAACTCTGTGGAGACCCCAATAGTTTCTGATGTTACTGAGAAACCAAAACCCAGAGATCCTAATCTGTGAGAGCTGGCCACACCCATTAAGGCTGCATTAAAATAAACCCAAGGCCGTCCTAGCTGTTTACTCAGTTGTTTTAACTAACCATCTTGGTAACGATCGTTCAATCTCTCAATTAAAAGAAACCAGGACAAAATAATGTTTTAAAGCTGCAGCATCGTCACACTTGTCAGTACATCGAGCTGTTAATCAGGAACCAGGGATAACCCAATCAGGCCCTTGGCCCTGTCCAATCGGACAAGGAAGAAGCCATTCAGCCCTTTGAGTCACTTACACAGGAACAGGAGGACGCCATTCAGCCCTTTGAGTCACTTACACAGGAAGAGGAGGACGCCATTCAGCCCCTTGAGTCACTTCAACAGGAACAGGAGGACGCCATTCAGCCCCTTGAGTCACTTACACAGGAACAGAAAGAGGCCATTCAGCCCCTTGAGTCAATTACGCAGGGACAGAGGTTGCCCATTCAGCCCCTTGAGTCACTTACACAGGGACAGGGGTTGGCCATTCAGCCCCTTGAGTCACTTACACAGGAACAGGAGGAGGCCATTCAGCCCCTTGAGTCACTTACGCAGGGACAGGGGTTGACCATTCAGCCCCTTGAGTCACTTACACAGGGACAGGTGTTGGCCATTCAGCCCCATGAATCCCAAAACTAAGAAATGCAAAAGTAATTAATCTACCTTACACCTTTCATATTAATTCTGCACACATATGTAACATTTGAATATGTCAAATCTTATCTGCACATTTTCCTTTAAATCTGCGATAACACATCTGCTTTCACAATTTTACGGCCCACAACACGTATATTTTGGCACTTAAAAGTTGGTAACATCAGACTCCAATGAAATATTCTCATATTTTAGTCTTTAAATCTTTCAAAAAACACAAAAGAATTGTAATTTTTATACATTCATCTCCGACAACAGTTTTGTCAGATAAACAATAAAATATTGTCAGGCCAGTACCAAACTCAATAATCTTTTTTCAATAGTGTAGCACTTTCTTTCCAGTGGGTGTTTGGTTTTTTTTTACAGGTAGCCAAATCCATTCCATTCCCATGTTCCTGCATCAAACATCTCAAACTCCTATATCACTAGCGACAATCACAATTTTGAAGGTTTTCAAAATATTTGGTGTCGCTAAAATTGGTACTGTAGTTAATGCTGCTTTTGAATTCTCAAATGCCTGCTGGAATTGTTCTTTACACCAAAATGTTTTATCCTTTTTTTAGTAAACCCAACAGCGGTTCCACGACGCTTCTAAAGTTTGGAACAAATGGAATCTACTCAGTCCCAAAAAATCGAAACCCTTCTTTCATCGAGGATAGTTGTGGAAATATCTCAAAGCCCTTGTGTTCCATGAGGTCAATCTTCCATGTCCAATGTAATTTCCCAAGAACGTCACATCTGCCTTCACAAATTCTGTTTTCTTTTTGTTTAATATCAGTTTTCCTTCTTGTAATCGTTCAATGATCTCTGCCAACTGTAACACGTGATCTTTCCATGACTTGCTAAAGATGACTGCATCTAACAGATAAACTGCACACTTTGTTAATCTGGCCACAACTCGGTTCATGAGTTTTTGGAATGTGGTGGTGCATTATTCATTCCAAAGAGCATCACTTTGATTTGATGTAGCCCTTTTAAGGTTACAAACTTTCTCTGATAAAGTTGCCTGCCAATAACTATGCAGTAAGTCTAACTTTGTGACTTGTCAAACTTTACGTATGTCGTCTTTGAATCTTGGTATTGGATAGGAGTCTGATTTTGGTTCAGAGTTGACCTTCTGATAGTCCACACAAAACCGCTGAGCCCCATCAGGGTTGGCAACGAACAGAAATGGCGTACTCCACTCAGTCTTACTCGGTTCCAATGATATCTTCGTTGAGCATCGCACTCACTTCCTTCTGGGCGTCAGTGACTTTGTGAGGTTTAAGCCTGCAGGAGTGTTTTTTATCAGAACAGCGTTCCCTACTGCCAGCCCATACACAAAAGCGTAAGTCCTCCCATCATGGTTCTGCAAATGTCCTCATACTGCTGCAATGAACAATCAACTTGTTTAATTGCTCCTGTAACAGATAGCTCACTATCCTATCCCACTCTTCAACGACTTCCTTGTTATTTAAAGGATTTTGCGTCACATCAAGCCTCATGACATCTGTATTTGATTCCTCACTCTGCGGTGCAGAGTGTTTCCCCTGTTTCCCCAGTTCCTTATCTCGATATTAGTAAGATTACAACGTATTCACATGACATACCTGTTACATTTTTTTATATCCAGCATCTTTACCAGATAATTTACCTGACTACTTTTTTCTCCATTTTGAAGGGGACACTAAACCTGGCTTTGAAGGGATTTCCTATCGCCGGTGGCCTCCTCACAGAACAAAAACATCAAATTTCATAGTTTTTACCTGCCACTTGCTTCATTCAATGCTCTGCCCTTTTTAGGTGCTGTTTAGCTAACTCACATACATACTCTATTTAATCTCTCCCTCACCTCAGATACATAATCCAAGTGTGAGATATCCGACTTTGGTCCTGTTAACTTCTCTTTAATTAATTTCAAAAAACCTCTCACTTCATGTCCGAATATTAACTCAAAGGGAGTAAACTGAGTAGATTTATGGGGGCATCTCTAATGGCAAACAATTTAATGGGACACCTTTATCCCAATCATTTGGCCAATCCTGACAGTATACCTTTAACATGGTCTTCAGCGTCTGATGCCAACTTTCCAAGGCTCCCGATGATTCAGTATGGGACGCACTTGATTTGAAGTGCTGTATGCCTAAGCTATCCATGACTTACTTAAACAACCGAGCGGTAAAATGATTCTCTCAAACTGACGGAAACTCTCTGGGTAGCCTGTACTGAGTAAAGAAAGCTACCAAACCCTCCAACACCCTTTTTGCCTTAATACTCCATAATGGAATTGCTTCTGGTAATCTGGCAGACACATCCATTATGGTTAGAAAATATTTGTTTCACTTGTAGTTTAGAAAGAGAGCCTACGCAATTAATCATAACCCGCGTGAAAGGTCCGTTGAACGCAAGAATTGGCAACAAAGGTTCTGGTTTTAGTCCTGCCTGTGGCTTACCTACCATTCTGCACGGATGACACATATGGCAAAACATAACCACGTCGCTATGCATTCTGGGCCAGTAGAAATGCTTTTGTACCTTAGCCTGAATCTTCCAGGTGACCTCCTGCAGGTAGTTCATGTGATACCAGTAACACTTCCTGTCTTTATGCCAACACAATCTGGTCAACTCTGGCCCATTTGCTCTCTGTACTAACCTGCCATGGTCTCCATTTTCATTTCGGATTCTATCTTTAAGTTGCTAACACTCGACAATATATTTTGATTCCTTTTCCGAATATGCATCAATTTGTGTAAATTTCTATTGTAAGGCCATTAGCCTTTCAGGAAAAAAACACCACTGTCTGACACTCTGCCTATTCAGGTTTTTTTCTGCACTATTACATGAAACAACGGACCAGCAAATTAAACTTCCGCTCCTTTGTCTTTCTCTTTACTTTTTGCTTTTTGCTGTAACTTATGACAGTGAGATCTTGTTATGACGCAGTCTGGAAAACCTCCTGGGTATTTCTCTCTTAACTCTTCAATTTCCTGGTCTTCCTTTGACTTCTCCACCACAAAAGGTGTCACTTCCACCTTGGATCCTGCTAACTGGTTTTCAAGAATAAAACGTTATTTCTGAAACTGACGGTCTGTCACACACTCCCACTGTTACGTCCCCAATCTTGATTTGGATCTCCAACCTGATCTTACACAGGGGAGCACTAAATTTCTGTTCCTATTCCACAAATAATCACTCTCTCAGGTAACATGTCTGAAAGAGTGCAAATACTTTTATCACTTACTTTTAGAGGTTGAGAGAATGTGAGGATGACAGACTCTGGAGATCACAGTTGAAAGATATGGCGCTGGAAAAGCACAGCAAGTCAGGCAGCAGTCGAGGAGCAGGAGAATACATGTTTTGGCATAACGCCTTCATAAGGAAACTGTGGGATGTGTAGAAAGGGTTCTGAGAGATACATAGGTGGGTGGGGATGGAGCTGGACAGAAGGAAGTTTGGAAGGCGATAGGTAGATGCAGGTGTGGGGGGAGATGGTGATAGGTCAGTGGGCAGGGTGAAGTGGGTAGGTGGACGGACAGCTGGGACCCTCCAACCACACGGCATCAACATCAACTTCACCAGTTTCCAATTCTTCCCTCTCCCAGCCTCATCCCAGATCCGGCAGCACCAGAACCACCGAGCATGATCTGAGCACACCACCAACATGACGTTCAATAGGGGTTCACACACCAATTGCACAATAACGTGGTTAGAATTAATTAAGGCATATAAAGTATTACGAAAGCCGTATTAGTCTGATGAATGGATTCTCTATGTTCAAAAAATGCTGATCTTGTTCATGTTGATCTTGTCTAGTGCAGTGCAATCTGTATGCCTTACTCTGTCCAAGTCTATTTCCACCCTGCCTTACTCTGTCCAAGTCTATTTCCACCCTATAATCTGCCTGGCCATGCTTACTATGATTTGCCTCCACTGGTCATTAATAAAGATTTTTCCCTGTACTGAGGTGAACGTGACAATAAATCAAACCAATCAATCCTGGTACAGTATGGAACTTCTCACCCTATCAATGTTTTTTCTGGTAATAAGCCACTCCTCGTGTTTCAGCGTCACCATTTCTTCGCCTCTCACAGCTCTACAGATTAAAATCTCAGCTTCTTCACTCTGTCCTCATGATTACCATCACCCGTGTCTGTGGTAAGGAGATCATTCCTTACAAAGGAGATCAAATCTGTACAGAGTGCCCCAAATACTCTCTCATCAAGGCTCTACAACAGCAGGAAGATGGCTTTACTTATGTACGCTAATCATCTTACAATGAAGCACAGCATACCATTGACTGCACTCATTACTTACACAGGGTTTGATTCGGAGCAGTCAGCACAGACTTGTGAGTGGGAGATCATGCTTTCCAAATTTGTTAGAGTTCTTTGATTAAGTGACCAGGAAGGTTGTTGAGGGCAGAGCGGTAAACATAGCCTCCATGGATTTCAGTAAGGCCTTTCATAAGTTTCCATATGGCAGGCTGCACTAGAAGGTTACACCACGTGTAATGCTGGGGGGACTGACTAATTGGATACACAGTTGGCTTGATGGTAGGAAGAAGAGGGTTTTGTGGAAGGATGCTTGTCAGACTGGAGGCTGGGTGCATAGCTGTTTGTTATCCATGATTTGGTTGAGAATGTACAACGCATTGGTAAGTTTGCAGATGACAGTAAAATAAGTGGTAGCGTGATCATTGAGGAAGATTATTAGAAATTTCAGCAGTACCTTAATCAGGTGGGCATGTGGGCTGAGAAATGGCAAATGGAAATGAATATATATGTGTGAGGTCTTGCATTTTGGAATCTCAAATCAAGGTAGGAGTTCCATGGTGAATGGGAGGTCCTTAAGGGGTGTAATGGTTAGAGAGACCTTGGCGTTCAGTGCACGGTTCTCTGAGAGTGGTGTCACAGGTAGACAGGGCAGTGAAAAAGGCAGGACATTGAGTATAAAAGTTGGGAATTTATGTTGCAGTTACGCAGGACTTTGGTAAGGCCACACTTGGACTATTATGTTCATTTTTGTCACCTTGGTAGAGGGATGGATGTTATGAAATTAGAAAGAGTGCAGAAGAAATTTACAAGGACGTTGCCAGGACCCAATTGTCTGAGTTATAGGGACAAGCTAGGACCTTTACTTTAGTGTGTACGAGACTGAGGGTGGACCTTATAGAGCTGTATAAGATCATGAGAGGTATGGATAGGGTGATTGTTCTCAGTGTTTTCCAAGGTTTAGAGAATCGAGGACAAGATGGGATTAATTTAAGGTTAAAGGGGAAGGAATAAAATTGAACCTGAGGGGCCATTTCTTTACATAAATGGCTGGTACGTGGATGAGCTGCCAGCAGATGTGGTTGAGGGGGGTACATTAACAACATTTCAAAAGCATTTGGATAAATATGTGCATAGGAAAGGACTGGGAGGATATGGGGCAACTGCAGGGAAATGGGGTTAGCATGGATGGACATTGACAAGGTAGAGTCGAACCCCTCTGTTACTTAAAACCAAACACCCAGAAAAGCTTGCCTCACCTTGTAATCGGTTAAAATATGAGCGACACAGATCTCCTACATTCCACTATCTAAACAAAAACTAACAAATTAGTTTCTTAACTTTAAAAGTGAACACTAAACAACAACTAAGTTCAAATCTAAGCCCGCTTGTCTTAGCTACTTACTATCTGACTCCAACTTTGTAAACATATGTTGTTCCAACAACCCACATAT
>NW_025203138.1:0-3068 GCF_004010195.1 Chiloscyllium plagiosum
ACACAGTAACCTGAGTGTACACACACACAGTAAACTGACCGTACACACACAGTAAATTGAGCGTGCACACACAATAACCTGAGTATACACACACAGTAGACTGACCCGACACACACACAGTAACCTGAGTGTACACACACACAGTAACCTGAGCGTACACACGCATAATAACCTGAGCATGCACACACACTGTAACCTGAGCGCACACAAACAAAGTAATCTGAGTGTACACACACACAGTAACCTGAGCGTACACACACAGTAACCTGAGCTTACACACACAGTAACCTGACTGTACACACACACACTAACCTGAGCTTGCACACACACAATAACCTGAGCGTACACACACACAGTAACCTGAGTGCACACTCACAGTAATTTGAGAGAACACACACACAGTAACCTCAGTGTACACACACAGTCACCTGAGCGTACACACACAGTAACCTGAGCGTACACACATACAGTATCCTGAGCGTACACACACACAATAACCTGAGCGTACACACACAGTAACCAGAGCGTACACACACAATAAACTGAGCGTACACACATAGTCACCTGAGCGTATACAAACAGTAACCTGAGCGTACACACACACAGTAACCTCCGCGTACACACACACAGTAACCTGAGCGTACACAGATAATAATCTGAGCGCACACAAATAAAGTAATCTGAATGTACACACACACAGTAACCTGAGCGTACACACACAGTAACCTGAGCGTACACACACACAGTAACCTGAGCGTACACAGCGTAACCTGAGCATACACACACAGAGGATCCTGAGCGTACACAAACACAGTAAACTGAGCGTACACACAAACAGTACCCTGAGCATACACACAGTAACCTGAGCATATACACACACAGTAACCTGAGTGTACACACACAGTAACCTGAGCGTACACACAAACAGTAACCTGAGCGTGCACACACACAGTAAACTGAGCATATACACACACAGTAACCTGAGCGTAAACACACACAGTAACCTGAGTGTTCACACACACATTAACCTGAGCGTACACACACACAGTAACCTGAAGGCACACACACACAGTAACCTGAGCATATACACACACAGTAACGTGAGCGTACACACACGCAGTAACCTGACTGTACACACACACAGTAACCTGAGCATACACACACACAGTAACCTGAGCGTACACACACAATAAACTGAGTGTACACACACAGTAACCTGAGCGTATACAAACAGTAATCTGAGCGTACACACACACAGTAACCTGAGCGTACACACACAGTAACCTGAGCATACACCCACTCAGCAACCTGAGCGTACACACATACACACAGTAATCTGACCATACACCCACAGTAACCTGAGCGTACACATACGCAGTAACCTGACTGTACACACACACAGCAACCTGAGCGTACTCACACACAATAACCTGGGCGTACACACACACAGTAACCTGAGCGTACACACACACAGTAACCTGAGCGTACACACACACAGTAACCTGAGCGTACACATACAGCAACCTGAGCGTACACACACACAGTAACCTGAGCGTACACGCACACAGTAACCTGAGCATACACGCACACAGTAACCTGAGCGTACACACACACAATAACCTGAGCGTACACACACAGTAACCTGAGTGTACACCCACAGTAACCTGAGCGTACACACACGCAGTAACATGACTGTACACACACACAGCAACCTGAGCGTACTCACACATAATAACCTGGGCATACGCACACACAGTAACCTGAGCGTACACACACACAGTAACCTGAGCATACACACACACAGTAACCTGAGCATACACACACACAATAAACTGAGCGTACACACACAGTAACCTGAGCGTATACAAACAGTAATCTGAGCATACACACACTATAACCTCAGGGTACACACACACAGTAACCTGAGCGTACACACACAGTAACCTGAGCGTACACACACACAGTAACCTGAGCGTACACACACACAGTAACCTGACTGTACACACACAGAAACCTGAGCGTACACACACACAGTAACCTGACTGTACACACACCGTAACCTTACCATACACACACAGTAACCTTACCATACACACACAGTAACCTGAGCATACACACCCACTCAGCAACCTGAGCGTACACACATACACACAGTAATCTGACCATACACACACAGTAACCTGAGCGTACACAGACACAGTAACCTGACTGTACACACACACAATAACCTGAGCATACACACACAGTATCCTGAGCGTACACACACACAATAACCTGAGCGTACACACACAGTAACCTGAGCGTACACACACAATAAACTGACCGTACACACACAGTAACCTGAGCGTATACAAACAATAATCTGAGCGTACACACACACAGTAACCTGAGCGTACACACACACAATAACCTCAGCGTACACACACACAGTAACCTGAGCGTACACACACACAGTAATCTGAGCGTACACACAGTAACCAGAGCAGACACACACAGTAACCTGAGCATACACACACACAGTAACATGAGCGTACACACACACAGTAACCTGAGCATACATACACACAGTAACCTGAGCATACACACACAGTATCCTGAGCGTACACACACACAATAACATGAGCGTACCCACACACAGTAACCTGAGCGTACACACACACAGTACTGAGCGTACACACACAATAAACTGAGCGTACACACACAGTCACCTGAGCGTATACAAACAGTAATCTGAGCGTACACACACACAGGAACCTGAGCGTACACACACACAGTAACCTCAGCGTACACACACACAGTAACCTGAGCGTACACAGATAATAATCTGAGCGCACACAAACAAAGTAATCTGAATGTACACACACACAGTAACCTGAGCGTACACACACAGTAACCTGAGGGTACACACACACAGTAACCTGAGCGTACACACACACAGTAACCTGAGCGTACACAGCGTAACCTGAGCATATACACACACAGTAACCTGAGCATACACACACACAGGATCCTGAGCGTACACAAACACAGTAAACTGAGCGTACACACACACAGTAACCTGAGTGTAC
>NW_025203138.1:5633-8234 GCF_004010195.1 Chiloscyllium plagiosum
ACCTGAGCATACACACACACAGTAACCTGAGCGTACATACACACAGTAACCTGAGCGTAAACACAGTAACTTGAGCATATACACACACAGTAAACTGAGCGTACACAGACACAGTATCCTGAGCATACACACACACAGTAACGTGAGTGTACACACACAGTCACCTGAGCGTACACACACAGTAACCTGAGCGTACACACACAATACCCTGAGTGCGCACACACACAGTAACCTCAGGGTACACACACACAGTAACCTGAGCGTACACACACACAGTAACCTGAGCATACACGCACACAGTAACCTGAGCGTACATACACACAGTAACCTGAGCGTAAACACAGTAACTTGAGCATATACACACACAGTAACCTGAGCGTACACACACACAGTATCCTGAGCGTACACAAACACAGTAAACTGAGCGTACACACACACAGTAACCTGAACATACACACAGTAACCTGAGCATATACACAGACAGTAATCTGAGTGTGCACACACAGTAGCCTGAGCGTACACACAGACAGTAACCTGCGCGTACACACACAGTAAACTGAGCATATACACACACAGTAACCTGAGTGTCCACACACACAATAACCTGACCGTACACACACACAGTAACCTGTGTGTACACACACACAGTTAACTGAGTGTACACACACACAGTTAACTGAGTGTACACACACACAGTTAACTGAGTGTACACACACAGTAACGTGAGCGTACACACACAATAAGCTGAGCGTTCACACACGCAGTAACCTGAGTGTACACACACAGTCACCTGAGCATACACACACACAGTAACCTGAGCGTACATACACACAGTAATCTGAGCGTACATACACACAGTAATCTGAGCGTACACACGGTAACTTGAGCATATACACACACAGTAAACTGAGCGTACACAGACACAGTATCCTGAGCATACACACACACAGTAACGTGAGTGTACACACACAGTAACGTGAGCGTACTCACACAGTAACCTGAGCGTACACACACACAATAACCTGAGCATACACACACAGTAAACTGAACATATACACACAAAGTAACCTGAGTGTCCACACATACAATAACCTGAGCGTGTACACACACAATAACCTGAACGCACACACACACAGTAACCTGAGCATATACACAGACAGTAATCTGCACACACAGTAACCTGAGCGTACACACACACAGTAACCTGAGTGTACACACACACAATAACCTGAGCATACACGCACACAGTAACATGAGCGTACATTCACACAGTAACCTGAGCGTACACACAGTAACCAGAGCATACACACACAGTAACCTGAGCGTACACACACACAGTAACATGAGTGTACACACACACAGTAACCTGAGCATACATACACACAGTAACCTGAGCGTACACACACAGTAACCTGAGCGTACATACACAGTAACCTGAGCGTACATACACAGTAACCTGAGTGTACACCCACAGTAACCTGAGCGTACAGACACACAGTAACCTGAGCATACCCACACAGTAACCTGACTGTACACACACAGTAACCTGAGTGTACACACACACAATAACCTGAGCGTACACACACACAGTAACCTGAGCGTACACACAAAATAACCTGACCGCGCACACACACAGTAACCTGAGCGTACACACACACACAATAACCTGAGTGTACACACACACAGTAATCTGAGCGTACACACACACAATAACCTGACCGCGCACACAGACAGTAAACTGAGCGTACACACACACAGTAACCTGAGTGTATACACACACAGTAACGTGAGTGTACACACACAGTAACCTGAGCGTACACACACACAGTAACCTGAGTGTACACACACAGTAACCTGAGCATATACACACAGTAACCTGAGCGTACACACACACAGTAACCTGTGCGCACACACAGACAGTAACCTGAGCGTGCACACACACAGTGACCTGAGCGTGCACACACAGTAACCTGAGTGTACACACACACATTAACCTAAGTGCACACACACACAGTAACCTGAGCGTACACACACAGTAACCTGAGTCACAATAACCTGAGCGTACACACACACAGTAACCTGAGCGTACACACACACAGTAACCTGATTGCACACACACACACAGTAACCTGAGCGTACACACGCCCAGTAACCTGAGTGTACACCCACACAGTATCGTGAGTGTACACACACAGTAACCTGAGCAGACACACACAGTAACCTGAGCGTACACACACAGTAACCTGAGCGTACACACACACAGTAACCTGAGCGTACACACACAGTAACCTGAGCGTACACACACAGTAACCTGAGCAGACACGCACACAGTAACCTGAGCATACATACACACAGTATCCTGAGCGTACACAAACACAGTAAACTGAGCGTACACACACACAGTAACCTGAGCGGACACAAAGTAACCTGAGCATATACACACACAGTAACCTGAGCATACATACACACAGTATCCTGAGCGTACACACACAGTAACCTGAGCATACACACACAGTATCCTGAGCGTACACACACAGAGTAACCTGAGCGTACACACACACAGTAACGTGAGCGTACATACACACAGTAACCTGAGCGTAC
>NW_025203139.1:0-2869 GCF_004010195.1 Chiloscyllium plagiosum
TATCACAATCACCTCCTTCCTTCGCCCACCTATCACCATCCCAAATACCTTTCCTTCAGTCCCCTTGCCCCTCCCCAGTCCTGATGAAGGATGAAACCCAAAACATTGACTCTCGTGTTCCTGAGATGCTGCCTGACCTGCTGTGCCTTTTCCAGCGCCAGACTTTATCAACTCTGACTGCTCCACATCTGCAGTCCTCAATATCTCCACATTGACTCGTCTGGTCTGATTGTGTCATCCTTTGTGCTACATAAGACTGCAACAAAGGAGTGGTAGTTGTATTTTTTGTTATCCTTGGGAAGTCTATGCCCAATCTCCTATGGATAATGAGGATTTGATGTAATAGGTCTAAAAAGGCCAAAGTAGGCACACAGCAGATTCTCAACTCTGTATGTGTTAAAGAGAGGACAGGTTGTATGATTTGAGTTTGCATTCCCTAGAATTTGGAATGTGAGCAATAAAACCAAAAGCATTCACGCGACCTCCCTCAGCCTGCTCCATCATGAATAAGATCATGGCTGATAGAGTACCTCAAATTACATTTCCCATCTTATCCCCTTCTTGATCAAAATAAATCTGTACATCTGTTTTGAATGTACTCCGAGCTGAGCACCCCATCTCTCCCTGGGGTAGAGAAATCCATCAATTTTCAAGCAACAGAATGAAACTTCTCCATTCTCATAGGGAAAACTGCTTATTATGAGACTGTGATACATACCTCTATGTCTATCAGGCAGAATGTACAAAGTTAAAAATCACACACCACCAGGTTATAGTCCAACAGGTTTCATTGGAAGCACTAGCTTTCGGAGTGCTGCTCCTTCATCAGATGGTTGTGGAGTACATAATTGTAAGACACAGAATTTATAGCAAAAGTTTACAGTGTGATGTAACTGAAATTATACATTGAAAAATACCTTGATTGTTTGTTGAGTCTTTCATCTGTTATATTTACCATTATAGTTTCACTTCTTTCATATATAAATCACAAAACTTTTTTTAAAAAGTTACATTCTCAGGTTAACTGTTACATTCTCAGGTAACAATTGGTGTCAGCCATATAATATGTTTAAGGTGTTAGCCCCGTGTTCCCTGTCTGTGCCATAATGTTTAGACTGATTCTAATCGAAAAAGTGAGTTAAGAGAGTCTTACATGGATTCATGCAGTTTTTGAGCAAAGTACAATGTAACTCTGCAAGTACAAATTCACCCCCACAAACATATACATATGTCGGTGCATGTGGGTTTGTGTGCGTGTCTGGGGTGCGGGGTTGAGAGTGTGAGAGTGTATGTGAGTGTAGAGTGTCTAAGTCTGCGAGAGGGTGCATGTGTGAATGTGTGTGTGTCTGTCTGTCTGGGATGGGGGGTTGTGAGTGTCTGTGAGAGAGAGTGTATATGTGTGTGTGTGTGTGTGAGTGTAAAGTGGTCAGGCAGGAAACACCCACTTAAAGTCATGGAATCACAGAGATGGACAGTGCAGAAACAGACCCTTCAGTCCAACTTGCCCATGACGACCAGATATCCCAACCCATTCTAGTCCCACGTGCCGGCACCTGGCTGATATCCCTCTAAACCCTTCCTATTTATATACCCATCCAAATGCCTTTTGAATGTTGCAATTGTACCAGCCTCCACCATTTCCTCTGGCAGTTCATTCCATACATGTACCACCCTCTGCGTGAAAAAGTTGCCCCTTAGGTCTCTTTTATATCTTTCCCCTCTCATCCTAAACCTATGCCCTCTAGTTCTGGACTCTCCCACCCCGGTGAAAATACTTTGTCTACTTATCCTATCCATGCCCCTCATGATTTTGTAAACCTCTATAAGGTCACCCCTCAGCCTCCAACTCTCCACGGAAAACAGCCCTTGCCCTGTAGCTCAAATCCTTCAACCTTGGAAACATCCTTGCAAATCTTTTCTGACCCTATTCAAGTTTTACAACATCTTTCCAAAAGGAAAGAGACCGGAATTGCACACAATATACCAACAGTGGCCTAACCAATGTCCGATACATGACCTCCCAACTCCTGTACTCAATATTCTGACCAATAAAGCATACCAAACACCTTCTTCACTATCCTATCCACATGCAACTCCACTTTCAAGGAGCTATGAACCTGCACTCCAAGGTCTTTTTGTTCAGCAACACTTCCTAGGATTTTACCATTATGTGTATACATCCTGCTAAGATTTGCTTCCCCAAAAATGCAGCACCTCACATTTATCCAAATTAAATCCATCTGCCACTTCTCAGCCCATTGGCCCATCTGATCAAGATCCCGTTGTAATCTGAGGTAACCTTCTTTGTTGTCCACTACACCTCCAATTTTGGTGTCAACAGCAAATGTACTAACTATACCTGTTATGCTCACATCATTTATATAAATGACAAAAAGTAGTGGACCCAGCACTGATCCTTATGGCACTCCACTAGTCACAGGTCTCCACTCTGAAAAACCTCCACCACCACCCTCTGTCTTCTACCTTTGAACCAGTTCTGTATCCAAATGGCTAGGTCTCCCTGTATTCCATAAGATCGAACCTTGCTAACCAGTCTCCTGTGGGAAACCTTGTCAAATGCCTTACTGAAGTCCATATGGATCACATCTACCGCTCTGCCCTCATCAATCCTCTTTGTTACTACTTCAAAAAACTCAATCAAATTTGTGAGACATGATTTCCCACGCACAAAGCCATATTGATTATCCCTAATCAGTCCTTGCCTTTCCAAATACATGTACATTCTGTCCCTCAGGATTATCGCCAACAACCTGCCCACCACCAACATCAGGCTCACTGGTCTATAGTTCCCTAGCTTGTCCTTACCACCCTTCTTAAACAGTGGCACGTTAGCCAACCTCCAGTCTTC
>NW_025203139.1:6195-8234 GCF_004010195.1 Chiloscyllium plagiosum
AGTTTCACGAAATCTCCCTAAGAGAGTCACCGACCCCACTAAATATGACACTCACGCCTTTTTTTTCCGATAGCAAAATTGTGAGATTCTGTTTTCTTGTATCCTCCCTGTTCCATTCAATGCTGTGATACTTTTTAAATGCTGCATAGCCAAGTCTCCCACTCTATTTAATCTTTACCTAAAATTTGGCATGTCGTCGAATGCATGATCTCTGAATTAAGACTTAGCAATTTCTCCTTAATCAATTATCGTTGTCCTCTTATTCCATCCCCAGAAACAAATTCAAATGGACTGAATTTAGTCATAGAGTCACAGAAATGTACAGCATGGAAACAGACCCTTCGGTCCAACCCGTCCATGCCGACCAGTTATCCAAAACCAATCTAGTCCCACCTGCCAGTACCAGACCCATATCCCTCCAAACCCTTCCTATTTATATACCCATCCAAATGCCTCTTAAATGTTGCAGTTGTACCAGCCTCCACCATATCCTCTGGCAGCTCATTCCATACACGTACCACCCTCTGCGTGACAAAGTTGCCACTTAGGTCTCTTTTATTTCTTTCCACTCTCACCCTTAACCTATGCCCTCTAGTTCTGGACTCCCCTCTGATCATAAAATATATAAATGGAATACTTTGTCTTACTCATCGAATAATTTCCATGTGAAATTTGATCCTGTATGTCATTGTATATCTGTAGGCAGTCCGTATCTAGTCAATAAAATGAGTAACTCTTCTGCAATCCTTTTAGCTGTGATATTGCATAATGGAAATGCCTCTGGAAATATGGTGTACATATACATTATTGTCACCAAATAACGAATCCCATTGTATGCTTTCAGAAAAGTTCCTCTGCCATCAATTAAGACTCTTGTAAAATGTTCCTCAAATGCAGGAATAAGTATCAGATATATGGGTTTTATTACTGGCTGTGGTTTTCCAATTCCTTGACATGTCTCGCAAAATTCAATTACATCCTTGTGCAGTCCAGGCTAGGAAAGAGGTTTTCATATTTTGGCATGTGTTTTTCTCGCTCCTAAATGACCCCTTACTCGTAGTTTTATGCACCACTCGCAACACCTCATGTCTATAACCCACTGGCAATACGACTTGATGGAATGTGCCCATTGATTATCCATTTGAATGTCTGGTACTCTCCATTTCCTCATTAAGAAATCGGTTTTAAGGTATTAGCATTCACAGATGCATTCGGATTCTTCCTTCATGAGTGCCTTTTGCTATAATTGCTTAAAGTATTCATCTCTTTTGCTTTAACTCAGTTAATTTATCTAGGTTAAACATTTCCGCTTTGTTATCTATTTGCTCCTGGTTTATTCTCAAATATTTGATCAAACATAGTCTCTGCTAATTCCACTTCAATTTTGTTAACTATATTCATTGATCTCTCCTTTTTCAACGGATAACGTTGTGAACTCATTGTCACACAAATCAGGAAAAATCCCAGGATATATGTCCTGCAACACTTCAGTTGTCTGAGTTTCCACTGGCTTATCAACCATAGCACATTGAATCACTTGAATACACTTGAATCGGCTGTATCATTACAAAGAGTCGAAATATGGTGCTGGAAAAGCACTGGTGGTCAAGTACCATACGAGGACCAGGAGAGTCAACATTGCGAGCGCAAGCTCTTAATCATGAAATTGCCCTGATAAAGAGCTTATGCTTGAAATGTCGACTCTCCTGCTCTGCGGATGCTGCCTGACCAGTTGTGCTTTACCAGCACCACTCTTCGACTCTGATCCCCAGCATCAGCAGTCCTCACTCTTTCCCAGTATTCGTAGCAAGGACAATTTATATTCTTGGAGCTGAGAGATTGTCCAGAACTCCTACCACGATATTTCCCTCGAATCTGTAATACAATTCTACATAATTGAGTGCCTCTTGTCTCCCTGTGAACTCCCGTGACTAGCACGTTTTCTGCTATTATCCTTCTAAGATACATCTCTCCTCATCCTTCAACACCAAATATCGAAAGGATTCTGTATTTCTTAATATTGTAACCTCTTTTCCTGC
>NW_025203140.1:0-1009 GCF_004010195.1 Chiloscyllium plagiosum
CCTCCCTCCCTCTCTCACACACACCCACTCACTGTCTCTCTGTCGCTCCCTCCGTGCCCCCTGCAGCTGATCTTCCAGATCCGGCCCCTGCACACTCTCCAGTGGATCATGGTGCTGAAGCTGTCCCTGCCGGTCATCCTGCTGGATGAGACCCTCAAGTTTGCTGCGCGTAACTATGTCGAGCCTCCAAAGGAAGCCGAGGGGCTGAACAGGCACAAGAGCTGCCTGGCATCGTGGCTGGAGGGCGTCTCCTGGAGTTTCATCTTGGTGGCTGGTCCTTTGGTGGTCTGGTTATACAGCACGGACACCAACATTACCAAGGTGCTGTGGTCCTGACGGTCAGGCTGAGGGAAGGAGCACAGACACACAGGGAGACTGGGCAGGATAAAACCACCTCCCACCCCCCCACCGCCACCACCATCCGGGACCATTTGGCAAGGCAAACATCCCAGAAACCCAGGGGAGGGGAGGGGGCTGCTACTGATACAGCAGGATTGGTATATCCCCACGTTTCCTCCATGTGAGAGCTGTTTGAGAGGAAGAGAGGTGCTGGGAGCCTGCACTTTACACATCGGGGGGAGGTGGGGGGGGTGGTCTCAGGGTCACGCCGGGTGGGGGGCGCGGGGGGGATGGTGAGAGCAGGATCACCATGAGGCTGTCACAGATTCACCCCCACTCACCTCACAACAATCGGTATAACCCAGCGAGGGCAGAACCAATTCCGACTCAGCACCCTCTCTCTCTGTCACCCTCCTTCCATTTCCCACTGGGAGGATCAAAAACTATCCCACCCACAGCCCACCATGAGGATCCAGTAAATCACCGGGTTAGAGAGAGAGAGGATCACTGCCCAGTGATCCCTGGGTTAGAGAGGGGGGGGAAATCAGCCAAGGTTCCTGCTCCTGATCACTGCCCAGTGATCCCTGGGTTAGAGAGAGAGAGGGGGGAAATCAGCCAGGGTTCCTGCTCCTGATCACTGCCCAGTGATCCCTGGGTTAGAGAGAGAGAG
>NW_025203140.1:2365-5697 GCF_004010195.1 Chiloscyllium plagiosum
TCTTTCCCCCCGTGCTCTCCCTTGTTCTCGCTCTCTGTCTCCCACCCTCCACCGACCCCGCTATCTCTCTCTCTCTCTCTCTCGGTTGGAGCTTTGTGGGTGGTTCAGGTTGAGGTGAAAGGCCGGAGTGATGCTGCTGTGTGGGGATGTTGATCGTTTGGGAGAGCGAGGGTTGCTGGGTTTGGGTTCTCTCTGGGTTTCAGTGTGGTCGCTCTTCAGCTGTGAACCTGGAGACTCACTGAGTTAGCCCCCAAGCCCGCTGATCCCTGCCCAGTCCTGTCTGCACTGTCCTGGTTGCGATCTATTCCCTGTCACGTGGAAGTCTCAGTGGATCAGCGACTGACTGACCCACACCCACTAGCTTCCATTTCTTCGCCTCTGCGGGGTAGAGTTTCTAATCTGACTTCTGTGTATTTCGATCGGGCTGTGTTGTAATTCAGGGATCTTCCTGTGCCCCCACCCCGTGCCCTTCCCTTCATGTCCTGGAACTCTCTCGGAGAGCCTGTGACAGACTGTTCACTGTCAGCAGAGGGGCCGAGAGACTGCGCTCTCTGCTACAGCAGCTTAGCACCAACTTAGACATCTCTGAGAGAGACTGTCCCCTTCCAGACCATCGCTATTTCCTCACCCTCTGACTGACACACACACACACACACACACACACACACACACACCCGCTGATCAGATTGTTTTTAAATGTAAGAAACCTTAATAAAAATGAATTATAATCAATGGTTGGACCGCTGACTTGTTTTGTCGCAAACCTTTCACTTTGGCCGTAGCTGCCTCTCCATCGCTCTGCGTCTTTCTCTGTGATCCCGGGATTCACCCTCCTGGTGAAAGGCCAGGCAGGCTTGTCCCTTCTGGAGATGGAGGGGACAGAATTGAACCAGAGAAGATCCTGAGGGGACCTGGAGTCAGCTGGATGTGGAAAGGATGTTTCCGAGAGAGAGAGAGAGTGAGCCTAATACGAAGGGCGTCCGTTTAAAACCAAATGAGATGTTCTCTCCAAGGGTTGAGAGACCCCCTGTTCCCTTCCTCCGAAGGATACACGATCTCCAAAAGCCACACTGGACAGACCCTTGGTCAAGGAGATGAAAGATGATTGAGGGGGAGGGCGTGGTGCTAGGAGTACAATGCAATTGGGAGTTGATCTTACTGACCTCAGCAGGACAGCTAGAGCGGCCGGCTGGGGTACTCTCCTTCAGATGTTTCTCCACCTCCCTGCGCTTTGATTGGGCGGAAATAATGGGAAGCATGACTTTGTAAACTTGTGGCTCGAGCCCCACCCCTCCCCCACCCCCAGCGCTGAAGGCCAGCCAGGGAGCAAGATGGCAGATTTCCCAGCCGTTCCCTTCCCCGCTTCCAGTGAGTGTCTGCCATGGTGGGCTTTGTACCCAAATCCCCAGGGGCGGGTGGCAAAGATACCCCAAAACGTGAGACTTCTGGAAACGCTCAGCAAGTCTGGGAGCAGCTGTGGAGAGAAATCAGGACAAGTGACCCTCAGGCCATGAAGCTGAGGTACAGCAGCGTTAGGTACAGATAAGGTGACCTACCCCCTCGGATGGGAGATTTCAAAACTAGGGTGTATATTTGTAAGGTGTGAGGAGGAAGAATTTTAAAAGACCATGAGGGGCAATTTTTCTTTTACGTAGGGTATGGAATGAACTTCCAGAGGAAGTAATGTGGTTACAAGGTTTAAATGACTGAGAACTCACCATTTGGATACAGAACTGGCTCAAAGGTAGAAGACAGAGGGTGGTGGTGGAGGGAGGGTTGTGACCAGTGGAGTGCCACAAGGATCGGTGCTGGGTCCTCTTACTTTTTGTCATTTATATCAATGATTTGGATGTGAGCATGAAAAATACAGTTAGTAAGTTTGCAGATGACACCAAAATTGGAGGTGTCGTGGACAGCGAAGAGGGTTACCTCAGATTATAACACGGTCTTGACCAGTTTGGCCAATGGGCTGAGAAGTGGCAGCTGGAGTTTAATTCAGATAAATGCGAGGGGCTGCATTTTGGGAAAGCAAATCTTAGCAGGACTTATACACTTAATGGTAAGGTCCTCGGGAGTATTGCTGAACAAAGAGACCTTGGAGTGCAGGTTCATAGCTCCTTGAAAGTAGAGTCAGATAGTGATAGGAAAGTAGATAGGATAGTGAAGAAGACATTTGGTATGCTTTCCTTTATTGGTCAGAGTATTAAGTACAGGAGTTGCGTACGTAAGGTCCAGGCAGCTACGAACAGAACGGGCCCTGGAGGAATATCGGAAGAGTAGGACCAATCTTAAACAAGGAATCAGGCCGACTAAAAGGAGTCATGGAATTGTTTTAGTGAATAGAATTAAGGAGAATCCCAAGGCCTTTTATTCTCACACAAGAAGCAAGCGGGTAACCAGAGAAAGGATTGGTCCACTAAAGGACAATGAAGGAAGGCTGTGTGCCGAACCTGAGAGAATGGGTGAGATTCTGAATGATTACTTTGCATCAGTGTTCACTGAGGAGAGGGACATGATGAATGTTGAGATTAGAGATAGATTAGTTTGATTAGTCTGGATCACGTTGGCATAAGTAGGGAAGATGTGTTGGGTAGGCTAGAGGGTATTAAGGTGGACAAATCCCCAGGACCAGATGGGATCTATCCCAGGTTGCTGAGGGAGACTAGAGAGGAAATAGCTGGGGCCCTGACATCTTTGTGGCATCCTTAAATACAGGTGAGGTGCCAGAGGACTGGAGGGTTGCTCATGTTGTCCCCCTGCACAAGAAGGGTAGTAGGGATATTCCTGGTAACTACAGACCAGTGAGCCTGACGTCAGTGCTGAGAAAATTGCTGGAGAAGGTACTGAGGGATAAAATCTATATTTGGAAAAGAGTGGGCTTATCAGTGATAAGCAACACGGTTTTGTGTGGGGGGGATCATGCCTTACCAACTTAATAGAGTTCTTTGAGGAAGTTACCAAGTTGATAGATGAAGAAAGGGCTGTTGATGTCATATACATGGATTTTAGTAAGGCGTTTGATAAGGTTCCCTATGGTAGACTAATGGAGAAAGTGAAGTCACATGGTGTGCAGGGTGTTCTAGCAGGTGGATAAAGACCTGGTTGAAGGGAGTAGTTGAAGGGAGTTTCTCGAAATGGAGAAAGGTGACCAGTGATGTTCCGCAGGGGTCAGTGTTGGGGCCACTACTGTTTGTAATATACATAAATGATCTGGAAGAGGGCACTATTGGTCTGATCAGCAAGTTTGCAGATGACACGAAGATTGGTAGAGTAGCAGAAAGCATAAGGGACTGTCAGAGAATACAGGAGGATATAGATAGACTGGGGGTTGG
>NW_025203140.1:5917-8235 GCF_004010195.1 Chiloscyllium plagiosum
AGCTTTTCCCCAGGGTGAGGGATTCAGTAACGAGAGGACACGCTTTCAAGGTGAGAGGTGGAAAGTTTAAGGGGGATACACGCGGCAAGTACTTTACACAGAGGGTGGTGGGTGTTTGGAACGCGTTGCCAGCAGAGGTGGTAGAGATAGGTACGGTAGATTGATTTAAGATGCGTCTGGACAGATGCATGAGTCGGTGGGGAGCAGAGGGATACCGATGCTTAGGAATTGGGTGATAAGTTTAGACAGTACATTTGGATCAGTCAGGCTTGGAGGGCTGAAGGGCCTGTTCCTGGGCTGTACATTTCCTTTGTTCATTGTCTTTGGATGCGGTGCCAATCACTGAATCCCCCACTATCAACATGGGTTATCATTGACCAGAAACACCATATAAATCCTGCAGTGAGTAACTCCCCTCCTGACTCTTCCCCAAAGCCTGTCCCACCATCCACAAGGCAGGAGGGTGAGGGAATACTCCCCACTTGCCCCTGGATGGTGTTGAGCTTCTCGAATGTTGTTGGAGCTACTCCCATCCAGCTACCCCCATTCCCTCACCCTTCTGCCTTGTGCCTTGGAGATGGTGAGACAGGCTTTGGGGGGGGAGTCAGCAGGGTAGTTATTCGCTGCAGGATTCCCAGCCTCTGTGTTTATGTGCTGTTTCTGGTCAATGGTAACCCCAAGGATGTTGCTAGTGGGGGATTCAGTGATGGTAGCACCATTGAATGCCAAGGGGCTAGTGGTTAGATGGTTATAGCCTGGCATTTGTGTGGCAGAAATGTTACTTGCCACAATCTTGGAATTCCCTCCCTCAGGGACATTGTGGGTCTACCCTACAGCACATGGACTGCAGTGGTTCAAGAAGACAGCTCTCCTCCACCCTCTCAAGGGGGCACCTAGGGGACAGGGCAATAACTACTCAGCTATTGGCACTTTGCTCACAGTCTAATATTCTTGGTTACCTGCAGAGACCTATTAATCCACTCACACCAACTGTACGATGTTTTCATCTCTCTGTCTGTAAACTCTGTGTCTGTGTGATGCATCTGATGAAGGAGCAGTTCTGGGGAGATCTGACCGGGGTCAGAAGTGAGTTCAGTTTCCCTGCTTAACGAACAGACCAATTCAGGAAGCTTCAGCTCAGTAGAAAGATGAGGAAGGACCCCACTTTGACTGGGACAACACATCCATCCTCGGACAAGCCAAACGGAAACATGCACAAGAATTCCTAGAAGTATGGCATTCCGACCGGAACGCTATCAACAAACACATCGAGTTCGACCCTCATCTACCACCCCCTGAGAAAAAGAACAGGAAGCGTCTTCACCACAGGAAATGACATCACCAACCCAAAGAGAACCAAACGTATAAATAGAAAGCAGGAATTATCAGCAGTGCTTCATCTGGAGGCCCACTGAAGATGTTACCAAGTACGGTGATGAAACGTCTGAAAATGAACCTTCCAGCTCAGCGAGCAAACCTACATCCAAAACCTCAACCTGAGCTACAAACCTTCTCAAAGCCCGCCAAGAAAGATTGAGCTTGTGTAACTACCAGACTTGAAGGTCTGAATGGTTAGAAGCAGAGAAAGTCTACACTCTCAGTGACATTGAACTGAATGTTTTGATACAAAGAGGCAATTTTTATAACGAGGTGGTTGTGGAGTAGATTGGAACTTTGCTTTCATTACTGTTTCAGTAGTTTGTTTTGCTTCTGAACTGTGTTTGGAAGATTAGGTTTCTTGTTTGTTCCTTGGCACCATCTCTTGTGTAATAACATTTTGTTATTTATTTGGTTCATGGAACTCTCTCCATCCTATGTGACCGTGTCCTGGGGCAAAATCCCCATGGCAACTAAACAAAAAGAAAGCAGATGATCTCCCTTGGCCGTGTTTTCCCAGAGCTGAATTCTTTGACAACCCGCTGCACGATCCACAACTCCACCGATCTTTGTGACCACCCCTGCCGTCGAGACCACATTCGACCAGGTGTGGCATCAATGAGCCTGAGTCCAACCCCCAGATTTGTTGGAGTTGGTCACAGACTGCTTCAGTGTCTGAGGAGTGCGGTGAAAGGTGCTGAATACTGTGCAATCATCAGCAAACATCCCCATTTCTGACCGTCTGATGGAGGGGAAGGTCATTGATCAAGCAGCTGAAGGTGGTTAGCACGAGGACACTCCCCTGAGGGACTCCAGGTTATAGTCTAATGATCATGTCACATTACAGGTGACCACTTGCACTACACACACACACACACTCCGACGCGCGCACGCGCACACACTCCAATACCCACACACACAGGTACTCCTATACACACACA
>NW_025203141.1:0-4184 GCF_004010195.1 Chiloscyllium plagiosum
GCCAAAACTGGCCTGGACATGGCAGACATGGTACACCTGGGGCCCCGTTTTGTGGCCAAGCCCCTGAGGTTCTGGTGGATTGCATGGTGCAGGAGAGGGACATTATCTTCCTCCAGGATTGGCAGGGGAGGCCACAACACCAGACCCTGCCTGCTTGGTACGAAGCTGACCCCTGCGTCAGTGAGGTGCCAGCCTTCTGGGTGAATGCCCAGCAGTGTAGGAAGGAGGTCAGTGACCTTATCCCCTCTACCAGGGTAAGTACAACCATATGCACTTCGTACCCTCTTCCTCACTCTCTCTCTGTTACTGCACCCACCTCCCACCAAGGTGCATGTTCTCCCACGTTCCCTAAATGCAGCACCTTATCTTGGTCCCTCTCTAACCTCTTCTCGGTCCCTCTCCCCAAATCTTCCTGGTGTCTGTGCTGCCCACTCACTCACTCAGGCCACCTCCCCAACTTTCCCTCAGCTGTCCCAGCACTAACAGCTGCACCAACCTTTTCCATCTCTCTTAATACCTCTTGCTAATTTTCACATTCCACATGGAACCATCCCACAATAGGAGAGAAAGAGCCAAGAGGATTAAGGGTCTCTCCAACATTCAGCTCCTCACCCCCTCAAGGGGATGTATCCTGACCCTAACAACCACGACGGGCTGACTGACCGTGTCCAAGCTCCCGCACTGGGATCTGAGACCTCCCCTGACTCACTGTGCTGGGGACCGTGACTGACTGTAGACAATGATATCAAACTTCCTGGTTTGTGTCTGTGCTAAAGACCAAGACAATACAACAAGCGTCTGAGCCTGGTAGCTCTGGCTGAGGGGAAACACTGCTGAGGGCAAGGTAAGGCAAGGCAATAATTCTTTGAGCATTCAAGTCAGCTCAAAGTGAGAGTGTCCGAACAAGAACTGAGCAGCCCATGAGCTGGTGGTGTGTCCCTGAGCACAGTGTCCTTGCAGCAGCATTGAGTGTGTACAAACACGGAGTTAGCAGCCCAGAGGGACAGAACATGAGCTGGGTGTGTGTCTCTGAGCACAGTGGCCTTGCAGCAGCATTGAGTGTGTACAAACAAACACGGAGTGACCAGCCCAGAGGGACAGGCCATAAGCTGGGTGTGTGTTCCTGAGCACAGTGTCTTTGCAGCAGCATTGCAATGAGAGTTGTCAGTGCACCATGAACTGCAGCATTGAAGTACACGTGTACTGTCAGTGGGTCGGAGATGTTATGAGATGGCATGGTGAGGCTGGCATGTGTCAGATGCCAACGTTGGGGATGTGGCATCCGTGCAGCTTCTGTTGGTGCAGTGTCCCCTGAGACGTTGGTGTCCAAGATAGAAGGCCGTAGGAGCAAGGGGCGAGATGGAGTTACCAGTTAACTGCTCGGACTTTCACGTCAAATTCTCCATATTGAGTTTCCCGACAGTGGAAGGGAGGACATGAACCTGCAAGTTGATGAGGAGAGATCAACAATAATGTGGTTATTGATCATCAGTAATCATTGACTGAGCATCTCGCCACTGCTGCACACAAATCTTGACTTAACGAACATTCCAGCACAGGAACAGGCCCTTCAGGCCCAGCAAGCCTATTCTGACACATGATGCCCTTCTAAAGTTAAAACGAAAGTTTTTGCTTCTACACATTCTATGTAATTCTATTCGTTGCTGTCTCTACTCTGTGTCAAGATGCTTCTTAAACCTTGCTATATTAGGTTCTTCCCCTCTTATCAATGTATTCCAGTCACTTTCACATTCTATCAGGAAAAGCAAAAAAAAACTTGCCGAGTGTATCTCCTGAACTTTCTCCTTTACCTAAAACCTACGGTCTTGAGTAATGGATATCTCTACTCTGGGAAAAAGTCTTTAACTGTCCTTCTCTCTATGTCTCTGATAATTTTGAAAATATCTATCACGCAGCCCCATAGCCAATGATGCCCAGCTGCACACAAACGATGTTTGTTCAATTTCCCCTTCTGGCTAATACCATCCAAACTAGACAACATCCTGGTAAAACGTTTCCATACCCAATGCAACACTTCCACATCGTTCTGCTGGTATGGCAATCAGTACTGTACACAATTTTCTAAATGTGCCCGAACTAAGCTTCTCCACAGCTGCAATATGACTTGCTACTTTTCATATTGTATGCTCTGATGCTTGTCTGCAAGTTTACCATCAGTCTTCTTGATCACCCTATCCACCCGTGTTGCCACTTTCCGGGAACTGTGGAGCTGTATCCCTAGATCTCTTTGGGTGTTGATGCAGCCAGTAGTTTTTCCATTCACCTTATACTTCTCTCCTGCATTAGACCTTCTAAAATGCATCATGTCCCAATTGTCCAGATAAAGTTACATCTGTGTTTTCTCTGTCCAAGTCTGCAGCTGACCTACATCCTGCTGTATTCTCTGGCAATCATCATCACAAGCTGCAAATCCGCCAATCTATTTACAGATCTCCAGTCACAAAAACACGGTTCCACCAATGCTCTGTCTTCTATGACCAAGCAGTTCTCTATCCATCTTACTAACTGATGGCGGATCCCATTTCACTTCACCTTCTGTATGAGCCTGCCATAAGGAACCATATCAAAGGCCTTGCTAAGGTCCAACCTGCCAACATCCAGCCCCACGCCCTCATCAATCAATTGTCTCACTTCCCCAAAATAATCAAGTTTGTAAGACAGGATATTCCACACAAAACTGTGTTGCCTGTTGCGAGTAAGTCCATACTAGAATACTGTTGGAGCTGCATTCATTCAGACAAGTGTTTATTCCATCACATTCCTGACTTGAACATTGGATATTAGATCAGATTCCCTACAGTGTGGCAACAGGCCCTTCAGCCCAACCACTCCACACCAACCCTCAGAAGAGAAACCCACCCAGACCCATTCCCCTGCACGATATCGAACCCTGACTAATGCACCAAACACTATGGGCAGTATAGAATGGCCAATTCACCTCACATGCACATCTTTGGACTGTGGGAGGAAACCGGAGCACGCGGAGGAAACCCACGAAGACACGGGGTAAATGTGAAAACTCCACACAGACAGTCACGCAAGGCCAGAATTGAACCTAGGACTTGGGTGAGGCAGCAGTGCTAAACACTGAGTTCTTGATGGTGACTGTATATTGGGAGCTATGTCAGGCTGTGATGGTTACTGTACAGTGCGTGGTATGTCTGGCCTTGATGGTTACGGTACAGTGGGAGGTATGTCAGGGTGTGATGGTTACTGTACAGTGGGATGTATGTCTGGCCGTGATGGTTACTGTACAGTGGGAGGTATTTCGGGATGTGATGGTTACTATACAGTGGGAGGTATGTCGGGCTGTGATGGTTACTGTACAGTGGGAGGTATGTCTAGCCGCGATGGTTACTGTACAGTAGGAGGTATGTCGGGGTGTGACGGTTACTGTACAGTGGGAGGTGCGTCGGGGTGTGATGGTTACTGTACAGTGGGAGGTATGTCGGGCTGTGATGTTACTGTACAGTGGGAGGTATGTCTAGCCGTGATGGTTACTGTACAGTGGGAGGTATGCCGGGCTGTGATGGTTACTGTACAGTGGGAGGTTTGTCTGGCCGTGATGGTTACTGTACAGTAGGAGGTATGACGGGCTGTGATGGTTACTGTACAGTGGGAGGTACGTCGGGGTGTGGTGGTTACTGTACAGTGGGAGGTATGTCGGGCCGTGACGGTTACTGTACAGTAGGAGGTAGTCGGGCCGTGACGGTTACTGTACAGTAGGAGGTATGACGGGCTGTGACGGTTACTGTACAGTGGGAGGTACGTCGGTGTGTGACGGTTCCTGTACAGTGGGAGGTATGTCGGGCTGTGATGGTTACTGTACAGTGTGAGGTATATCGGGGTGTGACGGTTACTGTACAGTGTGAGGTATAGCGGGTCGTGACGGTTACTGTACATTGGGTGGTATGTCGGGGTGTGACGGTTACTGTACATTGGGTGGTATGTCGAGGTGTGACGGTTACTGTACAGTGGGAGGTACGTCGGGGTGTGACGGTTCCTGTACAGTGGGAGGTATTTCGGGCCGTGACGGTTACTGTACAGTGTGAGGTATAGCGGGTCGTGATGGTTACTGTACAGTGGGAGGTATGTCGGGCCGTGATGGTTACTGTACAGTGGGAGGTATGCCGGGCTGTGATGGTTACTGTACAGTGGGAGGT
>NW_025203141.1:4869-8236 GCF_004010195.1 Chiloscyllium plagiosum
GGTATGTCGGGCCGTGACAGTTACTGTACAGTGGGAGGTATGTTGGGCCATGATGGTTACTGTACAGTGGGGGGTATGTCGGGCCGTGACAGTTACTGTACAGTGGGAGGTATGTTGGGCCATGATGGTTACTGTACAGTGGGGGGTATGTCGGGCCGTGACAGTTACTGTACAGTGGGAGGTATGTTGGGCCATGATGGTTACTGTACAGTGGGGGGTATGTCGGGCCGTGACAGTTACTGTACAGTGGGAGGTATGTTGGGCCATGATGGTTACTGTACAGTGGGGGGTATGTCGGGCCGTGACAGTTACTGTACAGTGGGAGGTATGTTGGGCCATGATGGTTACTGTACAGTGGGGGGTATGTCGGGCCGTGACAGTTACTGTACAGTGGGAGGTATGTTGGGCCATGATGGTTACTGTACAGTGGGGGGTATGTCGGGCCGTGACAGTTACTGTACAGTGGGAGGTATGTTGGGCCATGATGGTTACTGTACAGTGGGGGGTATGTCGGGCCGTGACAGTTACTGTACAGTGGGAGGTATGTTGGGGTGTGACGGTTACTGTACAGTGCGAGGTATGTCGGGCCGTGATGGTTACTGTACAGTGGGAGGTATGTCGGGCCGTGATGGTTACTGTACAGTGGGAGGTATGTCGGGGTGTGATGGTTACTGTACTGATGGAGGTAGGTCGAGCCGAGATCGTTACTGTACACTAAACGGTATGTTACGCCATGGAGTTGCAGACTGTATGAGTTGTACATAGCACGATTCTTCTGATGCTGATGGCCAATTGCATCTCATGAATGCCTCATCATTTGTTGTTCAATCTGTTTAAAGTTTGTCCCATTCATTACCCAGAGAGCTTCATATCATGAGGAATGTCTGCAAAATGTACTCTTGCTTCCCATTGTGCAGTGACCATTCTTAACGATATATGAAATGGCGAAGTATATCTGCAGTAGGCAGATCGGTGACGATGTGGTCAATGATATGTTTCCTTTTTATTGACTTCCCCATAACCTGCCACAGAGCAGTCCAGCAGCCACAGGATCCAGCATCAATGCTGAGCACTGTATTGACTATATACCAAGGATCTGCCCTCTCTGCCTGATTGTGTCCTGTCAGTGGGACAGACCCTACCGGAGAGGATGGTGATATTGCCTGGGACATAGTCCTGTTCACATAATCCTGCTTCAGAGGCAATATTTAACTTCTGCTTGATTAGTCTGATGGAAATATACAGCAGGTCACTTTTACATTTTGTGTAATGAAGAGTTAATATCACTTTGTTTCTTACATATTTTAAAATTAACCAAACATCGTTGTTTTTCCGTTGAAAACAACTGAAGTGAACAATAATTAAAATACCAGAGTACACAGCTAACTATTACACAATTCAGTGACTGTAGTAAACAGCTGATTCATGTTCAGATTAGTGAACACACCGTCTTGCAGGCAGCAAAGCTGGCGAAAATGACTTTGAGGAAAAAGCCTGAATTCAGACACAGTGCTATTGAGCCTCATCATTACCTCCAAACACTGGCCATCTTCACAATCTGTTCAGAGAGCTTCCAAACTGGAGCCGGGCTGTTACTCACACAATGCCTCACAAAAGACTGGTGAGAGACATACCTGAACAACGGGAAGATATGTGCGGGGCAGACTGGTCAATGGACCAGCACATAGCGCTGGTCCAGATGCAGCCCAGCATTTGTAACAATGACCAGTAAACAACCATGTCTTGCAAATATATCTCTTCTGTATGCCACCTAAACTCTGTAATCCTATACCTTAGACCCGATCCTGAATGATGGTGTTATAAAGGTAGTGGGCTCCTGCAGCACATAGCATCTTACATTGAATCCCTCATAAACCATATCCAGTGTATGTTTGCCCCACAATTTCAGTATCCAAACAGAATTGTGCAGCTCCATTGATGGACAGTATGATCCCAGCCCAACATCCTTGTGTGTAACTTGTGCTGAAAATCTCTGTGTAAATGTTTGCCGCATTGTTCTCACATTGAACAGTAAAGTCTTTTTGCTGAAGTTTCGATAGTCTTTCATAATACCAACTTTTAGATTGCCCAATAAACGTTATTTCCCCCCTTTATTCAGTTCACTTTTATAACAACAACTTGATGAAAACAGTGCCCAACTCACAGTAAGGAACATTGAAATGATGAGACTCATTACCACTACCAAGACCACATTATTATTAAGTACAAGGACTTTGAAAATATACAATTCTTTTCCCTTATATTAATATTGTGAATCAATAGTCGATTTCCATGCTCCTCAGATGCTGCCTGAACGGGTGTGCTTTTTTCAGAACCACACGTTTTGACTCTGATCTCCAGCATCTGCAGTGATCACTTTCTCCCTGCTAATGCGCACTCATAATCATTTTCGTAGCAACAATATCACTGTGTGTTTAAACATGTTACAGTCTGATAGGAGTACATTTTGAATTGCTTCTGTCCATCTCAGAGCTCAGTAATGTGCGATATGAATGTCAGTGTCTGTGTGATGCTTGGTATGTAGACCATGCATCTGAGAGATGGACAGATTGTTTCAAACATCAATTTTACTTCAGTGTTCACGAAAAGCAAGTTACTGCCTGGACCTCACCAGCCTGAGCAGACAAAACCCAAAGCACAGTGTCCAGCATTGGGCATGACAATATTTTTCATTTTAGTCTATTCATAGAATATGATTGGGATGGTATTTATTGCCCATCCCGTATTTCCCCTGAGAAGGTGGGGGTGAGCTGCCGCATTGACCCACTGCAGTCCATGTGCTGTAGATGTGCATTACGGAGGGACGTTGAAACAGTGACACTAAAAGAACAACAATATGCTTCCCAATCAGGATGGTGGGTGGCTTGGAATGGAACGTGAACATGGTGATGATCCGATGTGTCTACTTCCCTTGTCCTTTTTGATGGTCTTGGTTTCGGAGGTACATTGTAAGGAGCCTTGGTAAATTTCTGCAGAGCACCGTGTAGATGGCAGACATTTTTGCTACTGAGTGCCAGTGGATGAGGGTTGAAGCTGCACTCACACAGGGAAATGGGGCTATTCTATCACACACATATTCAATGTGTGTCTTATAGATGGCGTGCAGGCTTTTCAGAAACCACAAGGTGAGTAATTTCCGCAGGGTTCCGAGCTCCTGACATATTCTTGTTGCCAATCAATTTATATGTATCAAATTGTGGCACTGGAAAAAAGCACAACAGGTCAGGCAACATCTGCGGTACAGGAGAGTCGACGTTTTAGTATAAACCCTTCACAGGAATGGGTAATGAAATTATGTGGTCAGTCCAGTTCTGGAATCCCCGGGATATTGCTAGGTGGGTGTTCA
>NW_025203142.1:0-1796 GCF_004010195.1 Chiloscyllium plagiosum
TGGTATGTTGCCTCCCGTGTGCCAGGGTCAAGGAAGTCTCTGAACAGTTGCAGAACATTTGGAACGGAGAGGGTGAACAGCCAGAGGCCATTGTGCACAATGGTACGATTGCCCAAGGTAAAAAAAGGGATGGGGCCCTGTCAAATTAGTACAGGGTGTTCAGTAAGAACATAAAAAGCAGGACCTTAAGGGTAGTGATCTCTGGATTACTCCCAATGCCATGTGCCAGTGAGGATAGACATAGAAAGTTAGGCCAGATGGATGTGTGGCTGAGGAGCAGGTGGATGGGAATGGGCTTTCAGTTCTTGGAACATTGGGATCTCTTCTGGCGTAGAGGTGACCGAGACAAGGGGATGGGTTGAACTTGAACCAGAGAGGCATCATTATCCCTGGGGCGAGATTTGCTAGTGTTACACCGGAAGGGTGTAAACTAGTTTGGCAGGGGGTTCGGAATCTGAATAAGAGAGGGACCATTGACCAGTCAGGGGAAAAAAAAAACATTAGCAATCAAGAGCAAGTTTCCTATTCAGAATATCCAGAGGTACAATAAAGGAAGGAAAAAGATTTCTGGGTTAACGGGCATTTATTTCAAAATACGAGACCTGACGTTTAAGGCAGGCGAGCTCAGAGCATGGATTGGTTCTGGGGACTGGGATATTATAGCCATAACAGAAACATTGCTGAGAGAAGGGTAGGACTGGCAGCTCAGTGTTCCAGGATACAAAAGCTACATGAGTGACAAAAGGACAAGTAAGTGAGGAGGGGGAACTGCCCTTTTGATAAGGGAGGACATAATAACAGTGCTTAGAGAGGATACTCTTTCGGGATTATCAAATAAGGCCATATGTTTGTAAGTTATCAACAAAAACGGGATAGTCAAACTGTTGGGACTATGTTATGACCCTCAAACAGCCAGCAGACACGAGAAGAGCAGATGTGTTTAGAGATCAGTGATAACAGTCAGAATAATACAATAGTATTGTTTGGAGATTTTGATTTCCCCTGGATTGATCGGGACATCCAGAGGGTAACAGGCCCGTACGGAGTGAAGTTTGTCAAATGTGCCCAAGAACATTTCCTACATCAAAACGTAGACGGCCTAACTCTACTCAGGGGGGTGCAACACTGGACCTCCCCTCAGAAAACGGGGTCAGGCAAGTGACTGAAGTGTCAGTCAGAGAGCACTTTGGGTCCAGTGACCACAACTGTCTGAGATTTCACATAGTTATGGGAAAACATCGAACAAGTCCACAAACTAAGGTGCTAAACTGGAACAGGGCTGGTTTTGGGGCCATTAGGCAGGATCTAGCAGAGGCCGATTGGGTGAAGCCAAAAATCGCACAACACCAGTTTATAGTCCAAATAGATTTGGAAGCGCTATTGATCATTCCAAAAGATGCAAGACTTAATCTAAATTTGTTTAATATTACATTCTATGACTTCAATCCTGTTGCTTTAAATTCTGTGCCTTATGACTGTGTTCCACAACCACCGCTTAAGAAGCAGCGCTCCGAAAACTAGCGCTTCCAAATAAACCTGCTGGACGTGGTGTTGTGTGACTTTTAACTTTTCCCACCCCAGTCCAACACCGGCATCTCCAAATCATGACGACCATCGATTGGGTGAGACTGTTTGAATAAAAAGGAACGACTGGCAAATGGGAGGCTTTGAAAAGTGTGATCTCAAGAATCCAGGGTCAGTATGTCCCTATTGGTGTGAAGAGAAAAGCTGGCAGTTTTAGGGATCCCTGGCTGATGAGGGATATCAAGGCTCTACTCAGGAAAAAGAAGATGGCA
>NW_025203142.1:2293-5887 GCF_004010195.1 Chiloscyllium plagiosum
AACATAGAAGAATACAGCGCAGTACAGGCCCTTTGGCCCTCGATGTTGCGCCGTCCCAAGCCCACCTAACCTACACTAGCCCACTATCTTACATATACCTATCCAATGCCCGTTTAAATGCCCATAAAGAGGGAGAGTCCACCACTGCTACTGGCAGGGCATTCCATGAACTCACGACTCGCTGAGTAAAGAATCTACGCCAAACATCTGTCCTATACTTACCACCCCTTAATTTAAAGCTATGCCCCCTCGTAATAGCTGACTCCATACGTGGAAAAACTTCGCATGGTCAACCCTATCTAAACACTTAATCATCTTGCAGACCTCTATCAAGTCACCCTTCGACCTTCTTTTCTCAAATGAAAGCAGCCGCAAGTGCGTCAGCATTTCCTCATACGATCTTCCTACCATACCAGGTAACATCCTGGTAAACCTCCTGTTACCCGTTCCAGTGCCTCCACATCCTTCCTATAGTTTGGCGACCAAAATTGCACACATTACTCCAGATGCGGCCGCATCAGAATCTTATATAACTGCCACATGACCTCAGGACTCCGGAACTCAATATCTCTCCCAATAAAAGCCAGTACGCATATGCCTTCTTCACAGCACTATTTACCTGGGTGGCCACCTTCAGGGATCTGTGTACATGGACACCAAGATTCCTCTGCTCATCCACACTACCAAGTATCCGATCATTAGCCCAGTACACCATCTTCTTGTTACTCTTACCAAAGTGAATCACCTCACACTTACCGACATTGAACTCCATTTGCCACCTTTCTGCCCAGCTCTGCAGCTTATCTATATCCCGCTGTAACCTGCCACATTCTTCCTCACTCTCAACAACTCCACCGACTTTCGTATCATCCGCAAATTTGCTCACCCAACCTTCTAGTCCCTCCTCCAGGTCATTTATAAAAATGACAAACAGCAATGGTCCCAAAACAGATCCTTGCGTAACACCGGTAGTAACTGCACTCCAAGATGAACCTTTACCATCAACTACTTCCCTTTATCTTCTTCCAGCCAGCCAATTCCTAATCGAAACCTCCAACTCACCCTCAATGCCATACCTTCGTATTTTTTTGCAGTAGCCTACCATGGGGACCCTTATCAAACGCCTTACTAAAATCAATATACACGACATCTACCGCTTTACCCTCGTCCACCTCCTTAGTCACCTTCTCAAAGAATTCAATAAGGTTTGTGAGGCACGATCTGCCCTTCACAAAACCGTGCTGACTATCCTTGATCATATTATTCCTATCCAGATGTTCATCAATCCTATCCCTTACAATTCTCTCTTAGACTTTGCCCACAACAGAAGTGAGACTCACCGGCCTATAGTTAGTAGGGTTTTTCCCTACTCCACTTCTTGAACAAGGGAACCACATTTGCTATCCTCCAGTCTTCTGGCACTACTCCTGTAGACAAAGAGGACATAAAAATCAAGGCCAATGGCTCTGCAATCTCCTCCCTTGCCTCCCAGAGAATCCTAGGATAAATGCCATCAGGCCCAGGAGACTTATCTATTTTCACCCTTTCCAGAATTTCCAACACCTCTTCTCTACATACCTCAAAGCAACCCATTCTACTTATTTGTGTCTCAGTATTCACATCGACGACAATGCCCTGTTCCTGAGTAAATACTGAAGAAAAGTATTCATTCAGTGTCTCCCCAATCTCTTCCGCCTCCACACGCAACTTCCCACTACTATCCTTGACTGGACCTATTCCTACCCTAGTCATTCTTTTATTCCTAACATACCTATAGAAAGCCTTAGGGTTTTCCCTAATCCTACCGACTAAGGACCTTTCATGTCCCCTCCTTGCTGCTCTTAGCTCTCTCTTCAGGTCCTTCCTGGCTACCCTATAACACTCAATCGCCCCAATTGAACCTTCACGCCTCATCTTTACATAGACCGCCCTCTTCCATTTAACAAGGGATTCCAATTCCTTATTAAACCACGGCTCCCACGCACGACCCTTTCCTCCCTGCCTGACAGGTACAGAATTATCAAGGACACTCAATAGTTGCTCCTTGAACAAGCTCCACATATCAATTACACCCTTGCCTTGAAGCTTACTTTTCCAAGACACACATCCTTAGTCATGCCTCACCGCATCATAATTTCCCTGACCCCAGCTATAACTCTTGCCCTGTAGTACACACTTATCCCTCTCCATCACGAGAGTAAAAATCACCGAATTATGGTAACTATCCCCAAAGTGCTCACCTACCTCTAATTCTAACACCTGGCCTGGTTCGTTACCCAGAACCAAATCCAGTATGGCCTCACCTCTTGTTGGCCTGTCTACATATTGTGTCAGGAAACTCTCCTGCACACATTGAACAAACACTGACCCATCTAACGAACTTGAGCTATAGCTTTCCCAATCAATATCACGAAAGTTAAAGTCCCCCATAACAACCACCCTATTACTGTCACTCATCTCCTGAATCACCTTCCCAATCCTATCTGGCAATGTGTGCCATAATAACGTTTAACTGATAACTGAATGCTGAGTTGTCTAATACTGGGCCTTTTACGGGATCTTGAGATCTTGTTCAGATAATCCAAAATTCTGATAATCTATGTTTGGATAATCGAGGTTCTACTGTATAGGGTTGGGGAATGGGTCTGGGTGGGTTACTCTTAGGAGGGTTGGTGTGGACTTGTTGCAAAGGGCCGGTTTCCACACTGTAGGGATTCTAATCTAAAATCAGGATTACCATCTTCCACTACATCAGACATGCCTAAATCTTTTACCTTCAAGGGCCACTTTGGTCTGTATTATGCAGCCTTATATAAAATTTAAACTAATTTTCCCCTTATTTTCCCAATATGTAGCTTGTCTTCTTTCCCTGAAAATGTTTCCTAAGAAAATATAATTTTAAAATCTTAGCATCTTTCTAAAAATTTTGAAAATGTTGAATCCTATTTGTTCTCCCAAAATATAGCATTTTGCTTGGGCTGTGGAAACTAGAACCATATGTTTCAATGTCAATTTGCCTAATTTATAAGCAGGAAGTACCAATCACACAGCATCTGGGTTTGCAAAATATTATATCAAACAGGCAACATGTTAAGTTTAATTTGGAGTTTATCACATTTTAAATAATATTGCATGACATATTTAAGAAGTGAGCATCTATATGATAAAGATATCTATATGTTTCCCTGCAGCCACGCATTTAGCTGTTCTCTCTCCCTACTCCTCGACTCTCTATCACGTGGCACGGCTAACAAACCAGAGACAACAACTTTTTGTGCTCGCTCTGAGCTTCCAACCTAGCTCCCTGAAAGCCTGCCTAACATCCTCATCCCTCTTCCTACCTATGTCGTTGGTGCCAATGTGGACCACGACTTCAGGCTGCTCCCCCTCCCCCTTAAGGACCCGGAAACCACGATCAGAGACGTCACGTACCCTTGAACCTGGGAGGCAACATACCAATCGTGAGTCTCTCTCGCCCCCGCAAAACCGCCTATCTGTGCCCCGAACTATCGAGTCCCCAATAACTATTGCTCTGTTCTTCTCCACCCTTCCCTTCTGAGCAACGGGGACAGGCTCCGTGCCAGAGGCCTGAAC
>NW_025203142.1:6633-8237 GCF_004010195.1 Chiloscyllium plagiosum
TAATATCCCTAATGTAACTGACTCTACTACAATCACTGGCGGTGCATTCCATGCACCCACCACTCTCTATGTAAAGAACCTACCTCTGACAACTCCCCTGAACTGTCCTCCAATCACCTTTAAATTATGCCCTCAAGTGATAGCCATTTTCACAATGGGCTAATTCTCTAGATATCCACTCTATCTTAGACTGTCATCATCTCGTACGCCTCTATCAAGTCACTTCTCATCTTCAATGAGAAAAGTTCTAACTCCCTCAACCTTTCTTCATAAAGCCTGTCCTCCAGTCCAGGCAGCATGCTGATAAATCTCCTCTGCATCCTCTCTGAAGCTTCCACATCTTTCTGATGATAAGACAAACAGAACTGAACACGATATTCCAAGTGTGGTCTATCCAGGGGTCGTTGGAGCTGCAGCATAACTTTGTGGCTCTTCAACTCAATCCCCCTGCTAATGAAAGCCAACACATCTTCTCAATACCCTTATCAACTTGGGTGGCAACTTCGAGGGATCTATGGATTGAACCCCAAGATCCTGTTGTTCCTCCACACTTACCAATAATCCTGTTTTTAATCTTGTAAATGCTTTCTGTGAAATCCGTCCAATCTAAGACCCTCACAATCTTGGTAGCTTCCTCCAGTGGCTACAACACTTCTGAACTGTGAAATCTCTTCACGTCCCTACAATCCTCCTTAGCTCTGTAAGCTTCTTTATTAGCATCAACACTCTAAATTCCTGAAGCCTCCTTTTGCCATTGCAATATTCCTCATATCTGCATTACCCTCCAGTCCTAATATCCTTCCCTGCGTATGTAACCCCCACCACCTTCCAGTGCTCTTCAGAAGAACATTGCAGAGGAAGGAAGAGTTGTAGAGAAAGGGCTGCCAACCCTGGACGGTGGGACTAATGTAGGAAGGGACAGGAATCCCGCAGGAGGTTAGACGTAGCGGGATTCATAGTACCTGTAGGATGGGAACAAGCTAGAATGGGTTGTGGAACCTGAAGGATGTTCCAGTTTGAATGACATTTTTTTCTATTGGACCACTATCCAATCTTCATGACTTATTTTGGAGATGTTTCTCAGAAGTGCTGAACACAGCTTCAGATTCCCAGGCTGGGCGCTGTGAGTTCAGATGTGAATCTATTTACCCTTTTCTGTCTGTATGCTTGACACTGACCTGATGCTGCTCATATGATCTCCAGATCTGCATGACTGCCCAGAGCTCACCTCAACAAAGCCTTCAATTGGAATGATATTTTTTTTAAATGATTTTTCAGCGGCAGATTTACGAGATGCAGGAATTGGGGAGTTTTGATTTTGAGAGAATGAAACTTTATGACTGTAAAATGGGAAGCCATCAAAAATTAGATAATGAGAGTCCAGAGAAGTATACAGTATTTCTGTTAGGGTTAAGGAAAGGCTTGAAGGTCCAGGGAATGTTGGATGACTGGAGAATTTGAGGTAGATTAGATTAGATTACTTGCAGTGGGGAAACAGGCCCTTCGGCCCAACAGGTCCACACCGCCCCGCCGAAACGCAACCCATGAAACCCCTACGTCTACCCCTTACTTAACACTACGGACAATTTAGCAATTTAGCATGG
>NW_025203143.1:0-8241 GCF_004010195.1 Chiloscyllium plagiosum
GAGAGTCTCTGGTGAAGCCCTGGTGGTATGTCCTACCTCTCTATTTATAGATTTTGGTTTCTTAAGGTGGGTGATGTCATTTCTGTTCTTTTTTTCAAGGGAAGGTAGATAGCATCTAAATCGATGTGTTTATTGATGGAGTTCTGGTTAGAAAGCCATGTCTCTAAAAATTCTTGTGCGTGTCTTTGTTTCACCTGTCCTAGGATGTGTGTGTTGTCCCAGTCAAAGTGGTGTCCTTCTTTGTCTAAATGTATGCAAATAGTGATAGTGGGTCGTGTCTTTTGGTGGGCAGTTGGTGTTTATGTATCCTGGTGGCAAGTTTCCTGCTAGTTTGTCTGATGTAGTGTTTTTTTACAGTTCTTGCATGATACCTTGTAAATGACATTAGTTTTGCTGGTGCTGGTAGTATCTAATGGTTCCTTTCAATTCATTAATCGCTGTTTAAGTGTGTTGGTAAGTTTGTGTGCTACCATGATGCCAAAGGGTCTGAGTAGTCTGAAAATCATTTCTCATATGTCTTTGATGTAAGATATGGGGCTATAATTTTTGGTTGAGTTGTGTCTGCTTGTTTGGGTTTGTTTCTGAGGAATCGGGGGATTCTACTTACTGGGTACCCATTTTTCTTGAAAACATTGTATAGATATTTTTCTTCTGCTTTTTGTAGTTCTTGGGTGCTGTAGTGTGATGTAGCTCGTTGAAATAATGTCTTGATGCAGCTCTGTTTGAAAAAAGAATCAGAAATGACATCACCCCACTTTAAGAAACCAAAACCTTCATCAGGTAGCTTTGGAAAAGGATCATAAGACACTGAATTTAGAGCAAAAGATTACAGTGTCATGCAACTGAAATGATATATTGAACAACCAGGAACACTACAGGCAACTACTGGCTGATCCAACCAAAGAACAGACCCATGACCTAAACACATTGCTCAAGACTTTTGATCCAGTTCTTCAGAGTTCGCTAAGCACTCCCATCCCACATACTTCTTGCATAAAGGAGTTCTACTGTCTTCCAAAGATACATAATCTGGATGTCCCATTGTACCAAGCAATAGGATCCTAGATGAGAACCTTTCTGGCTATGTCAAGGGCATCTTGAAACCTATTGTACGGGGACTCCCATCTTCTTTCTCAACACTACAAATTTCTTACAGAAACTGAGCACTCATGGACGAGTTGAACCAGGAACATTCGTTGTCACATTGGACATTTCAGCACTTTACACCAGCATCCCCCACAATGATGGCATCGCTGCAACAGCGTCAGTACTTAATACCAACAACTGCCAATCTCCACGCACAATCCTATAGCTCATCCACTTCATCCTCGATCACAGCGTCTTCACATTTGTCAACCAGTTCTTCATCCAGACACATGGAACTGCTATGCAGACCAAATTTGCACCCCAATATGCCAAATACTCATGCACAAGTTCGAACAAGACTTCTTTGCTTCACGAGTCATCCAACCAGCACTATACACCAGATATATTGACGATATTTTCTTCCTCTGGACACGTGGTGAGGAGTCACTGAAACAACTACACAGGGATATCAACAAGTTTCATCCCACCATCAGACTTACCATGGACTACTCTTTAGTATTTGCCTCATTCTTGGACACATGCATCTCCATCAAGGACGGGCATCTCAGTATATAATTCTACCACAAACCCATCGATAACCTCATAATGCTGCAGTTCTCTAGCTTCCACCCTAAACATATTAAAACAGCCATCTCCAATGGACAAGCCCTACGCATACAAAGGATCTGTTCAGATGAGGAGGAACACAACAGACACCTGAAGGTGCTCAAGGATGTCCTCATAAGTACAGGGTATGATGCCCAACTCATTAATCTCCTGTTCCGACATGCCAAGGCGAGAAACCATAATGACCTCCTCAGGAGGCAGACACGGTTTGCAACCGATAGGGCACTCTTCGTTGTCCAGTACTTCCTGGGCATGGAGAAACTACACCATGTTCTTCGCAGCCTGCAACACATTATCGATGGGGATGAGCACCTCGCCAAGACCTTCACTACAGCTCCACTTCTCATCTTTAATCAACCACCAAACCTTAAACAGACCAATGTTCGCAACAAACTGCCCAGCCTTCTGGACAGGATTGACCACAACACCGTACAACACTGTCATGGCAACCACTGCAAGACGTGTCAGAGTGTCGACATGGATACCACCATTACATGTGGAGACACCAACCACCGCGTACACAGCAGGTTTCATGTGACTCAGCCAATGTTGTCTGTCTCATACTCTGCAGGCAAGGATGCCCCAAGGCATGGTATATTGGTGAGACCAACAATCGCCAGACAGAGATGTTCCCTCCCAGTCAGGAAACAGTTCAGCGGTCAGGGACATTCAGCCTCAGATCTTTGGGTAACCATTTTCCAAGGCAGACTTTGGGATACGCAATCACACAGAGTGGCCAAGCAGACATTGATAGCCAAGTTCGAAACCCAAGAGGATGGTCTCAACCAGGACCTTGGGTTCATGTCAAACTATAGGTAACCCCACTACACTATACATTCTCTCTGACACACACACACTCTTACATACTCACACACTTACATACATGACCCTCTCTCATACAGACGCTCTCTCATACAAACACACATACACCCCATGCACTCATACCCACACACACACCCTCTCACAGGCTCATACCCCATCACACTCAGACACACTTTACCAAGCATATGCACACACTCTCTCATGCGCACTCATGCGCGCACACTCTCATGTACACACTCTCTCTTTCTCTCTCTCTCTCACATGGATGCCCACACACATATAAGTCTATGGGATGAATTTGCATTTGCAGAATTATATATGCAGATACATTCTATTTTGCTCAAAAAGCACACAATCTGCAGGCAGTCAAAATTTTGTAAATTCCTGCTTTCAAAATAGAACCAGTCTGATTTAAGATTGGGATACAGACAGTATCCAACTTCACACCTTTAATGCTGAGCTGAGATGTCACTTTTTTTTAACAAAATCTTGTTGTCTCGAGAATGTGACTTTAAAAAAGTTCTGGGATTTACATTTTAATGACCCAAAACCTGCAACCCATTCTAAAAGATGAAAGATTTAACATCAATCTAGGTTTGTTCAATAAATAATTTCAGTTGCACTACATTGTAATCTTTTGTTCTAAATTCTGTCTTCTGAAGTTACCTGATGAAGGAGCAGCGCTCCGAAAGCTGGTGCTTCCCAGTAAACCTGTTGGACGACAACCTGGTGTTGTGTGATTTTTAACTTCGCCCGCTCCTGTCCAACATCGGCACCCCCACCTCATGGCTTTTATGAGACGATTATTTATGCGAACATTGATGGGAATATGTTATTAATCTAGATCATCGCAACTTAACAAGATCTTGCCCTCAAACAGCACATGATTTGGTTGCCAACAGTCTGTACACTCAGGAGTGCATCTGTCGGTAACAACAGCGACTTCAGCGTCAGAGGACTGACATTTCAAATGGTTCGGGGTTTCTGCTTTGACTGGAAAGCGCCGTATGGAGAATGAAGTTTGTCCTCATTGGTTTGCTGTCGGACACTAAAAAAAAACAGTGAGCCAAAGTGTTTTTGAGTCATTGAGCTGGGAGAAGGTGTAGGTCAGGGAAGTGAGAGAGACCTCCGGGGGTATCTGCCTGCGTTGTACTGGATTTCACCGAAACGATGGAGCCTCTCCACATGCACGGCGTCCGGGTCGCTGAGAGTTTGCAGCAAACGCTCGGCAGCTTTGAGAAGAGTTTGTTGTGGATGAGTTGGATCGGAGACCCCAAAGCTTCCTTCTTTATTTATTTCCCCGTCACCTACTTCCTCAGCAAAAAGATCGGGATATCGGTTTTGTGGATTACCGTAATTACCGAATGGTTAAATCTAACTTTCAAATGGTAGGATCTTCCCTGTATATTAACCTGGCTTGTTCTCATTGGCGTCTTTCACTCTCTGCTCAGAATAGTACCTCTTTCCCCCCCTCTCTCTCCCTCTCTCATTTCTCCCCATTCCACCACCATCAGAAGTGATTTTGTCGGTAAAAGGCAGATAATTGCCGGTGCAACCTAATGGCCCCATCATTTATTTGAAGACGGAACTAGTGATGATTAATGGCAGGGTTTTGCTGCAACTTTGGAAGTGGCGAGACGTTCATTCTTTGCCCCGGCCTCTCGCTCCGTTGCTTTAGTGGATGTTGAAGGCGCTTTCAGAGTTTCAGCTCACTAAACCAGTCCTAGTGTCTAAGGAGATCCATCCTCAATTGATAGTCCCTCGTCCTCTCATGTCTGTTTAAGGAACATTGTAAAATGGCTGCCACATCATCGCCGATGGGAGTCACTTCATTGAAAAGTCTTTCACATTTCGTGCTGAGAAATATCTAACTGCAAGTATAATAGGAAATTGTAAGTGGGATGCACTTTTTCTTAAAGGAGGATGTAGGTGTCCAGCTGCATGAATAAGTAAGAAATGAAGAAGTTGGGTAGGCCAACTAATAATGATTTCAGTAATCTCCTGACTGTTAAACTTAAAGCTAAACGTAACATGTTGTTTGTGATCATATTTTTCTGCTTGTTTACCCACTGTAGGGTGACCATTTTTAGTGGGTTGTCTTCCGAGAGGTTTAATCATTTCCTTCTCCTTTCATAACTGCCCTTGCCCTGACTCAGCCTCCACTGATTGTCCAACCCCTCCACACACACACCATGCCGTTTTTCCCATGAAAACTGGAAAGTGAATAGGCCTTTCGTTTCCTGATCAGCTGGTTTTAAACAGTTAGTGAGTCCATTCTTACTCATCAGTATCTTACACCTAATAAACAAAAGAATTGTGAAAGATTTATTAATAATGTTCCTCAGTTTAACAGTCCTGAAGTGTAATCTCCAATTCCTGGATTTTCTCAGGTTATCCCGGGAATGGTATTTCCAGGTCTCTACAGTATCATTGCTTTCCTGTTCTTACTTATGGGATGCTACATTAGAAAATAAACTTTCAGCGTAGCAGGGAGGGTTGCACACTGTGGTTACAGTTCACCATTGATCCAGATAATTCATGGAATGTGAAAAAGAAAGTAAAGTTGTCATAGTTTTACCAATTCATAGGGGTGTTCTCTGAGTGAGAGAGAGAGAGAAATAAATAACTTGCATGGGTTAACCCTCCAAACTGGTCAGACCACATATGGAATATTGTGTGCAGTTTTGGGCCCCTTATCCTAGTAAGGATGCACTGGCCCTGGAATGTGTTCAGAGGGGGTTCATGAAAATGATCCCAGGAATGAAAAGCTTAAAATATAAGGAATGTTTGAGAACTCTGGATCTACACTCGATTAAGTCTAGAAGGATGAGGGGAGATCTAATTGAAATATTCAGAATACTGAATGGCCTGGACAGAGTAGATGTTTGGAAGATGTTTCCATTGGTAAGAGAGACCAGGACCTGAGGGCACAGCCTTAGATTAAAGGGAAGACCTTTTAGAATGGAGATAATGAGTTATTTCTTCAATCAGAGTGGTAAATCTATGGAATTCATTGCCACCGAATACTCTGAGGACTAGTTCAGAATACTGAATGGCCTGGACAGAGTAGATGTTTGGAAGATGTTTCCATTGGTAAGAGAGACCAGGACCTGAGGGCACAGGCCTTAGATTAAGGGAAGACCTTTTAGAATGGAGATAATGAGTTATTTCTTCAATCAGAGTGGTAAATCTATGGAATTCATTGCCACCGAATACTCTGAGGACTAGGCATTGAGTGTATTTCAGACTGAGATAGATAACCCTTGATACTCAAGAACCTACGGGGAGAAAGCAGGAGAATAAGGTTGAGAAGCTTATCAGCCATGATTGAATGGCGGAGCAGACTCAGTGGCTGAATGGCCTAATTTCTGCTCCTCTGTCTTATGGTCTTATGATGGTTTAACCAGAGGGTCACTATGTCTTAGGTAAGGGGAGAGGTTGAGTAGGAGAATTCTTCATTGTAACCTCAGCTGGTGTGGAGGGTTAACCCATGCTGTTGACATCCCTTTGTACTGCAGACCAGCTGTCCAACTAACTAAGTTAACCCACCCTCAAATGGCAGAGGATGACTTCTGGGTTATGGGCCTAGCATGCTCTTGCTGTGCCATTCTGCTGCCTTAGTTAATAAATACTTCCCATTAAACAATTATTTTATACTTTTTTATGTCTTATTTAGAGTTCCAAATATTCTTGTAAGGTGTATAGCAGTACGGCTGAGAATGAAAAAGGATGGGCCAGGAGGCTCTCAAGTTGAGTTGTGCAGTTTTGTTTGACCAGGGTGAGAGCTATTGGTTGGTCTCAACAATGTTGGACCATGCAAGAACAATATATTGGTTAAAATTTCCCTGTTGATTATTACTGTTGAGTAGATCCTGCTGTCATGTTTTTGGAAAAAAAATGAGAGTAGGTGTAGGCTGTTCAGTACCCCAACCAATTCTGTCCTTAAAGCTGTCTTGTGGTGCAGTGGTAGTGTCCATAAATCTGAGTGAAGACCACAAGATTCAAGTCCCATCTGTTCTGAAGTTGTGTATTAACACCCCTGACCAGGTTGATTGGAAAATATCTGTTCAGTCATTGACTGACATCTTGCTGATCTGTGATTTAAATCTTTATGCCCACCCTTGCCACATGTCTCTGAATACCTTGGACAGATATTGTTAACTAACCTCAGATTTATATTGAACAATTAATCTAACATTAATTACCATTTGTGAAAGAAGCAGACACTGCCATTGTTAATGATCTCCCTTAACATAATTTTTCTGCACTATCTTCATATCTGTTGCTGTAATTAGTATCTAGTAATCTACTGATCTGTCTCTTGAATATCCTCGATGACAGCTCTCTGGGGTGAGAATTCCAAAGATTTACTACCATTTGAGTGATCACTCCTAAATGACTTGCCCCTACTTCTAAAACTGTGCCCCCTGTTTCTAGATCACACCCACACACCCACAAACTGATCTATCTTTGTCTTAAATATGCTCGATGACTTGGCCTCCACAGCCCTCTGCAGCAATGAGTTCCACAGATTAACCACCCTCTGGCTGAAGAATTGCTCCTCACCTCAGTTCTAAAGGGTCGCTCCTTCAATCTGAGGTTGTGTACTGAGCTGCTAGTCTCTCCGACTACTGGAAACCCTTCGTTCCTTTCCCAGGAAATTCCTTCCCACTGGCTGCGCTACCTCTTGCTATTGCCTCATCTCCATCAACTCTCACCACCGGTATATAGCTCAGGTTCCCACCCCCCTACCATACTAGTTTAAACCCTCCTGAACCACTTGAGCAAACCTTCCACCCAGGACATTGGCCCCCTTCCAGTTCAGGTGCAACCCGTCCTTCATGTACAGGTCCCACCTTCCCCAGAAGGCATCCCAATTTATCTACATATCGAAGCCCTCCCTCCTACACCAGCTGTGCAGCCACGTGTTAAGCTGCGTCCACTCCCTGTTCCTCGCCTCGCTATCTCGTGGCACCGGTGGTAAACCCGAGAATACTACTCTGTTCGTCCTGCTCTGTAGCTTCCACCCTAACTCCCTGAAATCACTTTTTATATCCTCATTACCTTTCCTGGCTATATCATTGGTGCCAATATGTAACACGATTTCTGGCTGTTCGCCCTCCCCTTTCAGAATCTTATACACCAGATCGGAGACGTCCCGGACCCTGGCACCAGGGAGGCAACGTACCTTCCGGGAGTCCCGATCCTGACCACAAAATCTCCTGTCAATTCTCCTAACAATTGAGTCTCCTACCACTAGCGCCTTTCTATTCTGCCCCCTTCCCTTCTGGGCCACAGTGCCAGAGAACTGACCACTATGGCTTTCCTCTGGTAGGTCATTCCCCCCCAGCAGTATCCAAAACGATATACTTATTGCTGAGGGGAATATCCACAGGGGATCCCTGCACTGTCTGTCTGTCCTATTTCCTCCCCCTGACTGTAACCCGTCTATCCTTATCCTGACCCTCAGGAGTGACCAACTGCCGGTAACTCCTCTCAATTACCCCCTCAGCCTCCCGAATGATCTGCAGTTCATCCAGCTCCAGTTCCAATTCCCTAACACGGTTTTTAAGGAGCTGGAGTTGGGTGCACTTCCTGCAGATGTAGCCAGCGGAGACATGTATCATGTCACATTCTGCAGGAGGAGCAAGCAACTGCCCTAGCATCCATACTCCACTTATCTGAACACCCACACAATACTAAACA
>NW_025203144.1:0-8242 GCF_004010195.1 Chiloscyllium plagiosum
CATGGAGGAGGAGAAAAGAGTAGGAGGAGCATCATTGTTAATTAGAGAGTGCATCACAGCTGCAAAAAGGAGGCTGTTGAGGTGGGGTTGTATACTGAGTCAGTAATAGTAGAAGTCTGTAACAGGAAAGGAGCAGTCACTTCATTGGGTATTAACTACAGATCACCACCGCCCCCCCCCCTAGCAGCAGAGAAGTGGAATAACAGATTCGATAGCAGAGCTTGAAAAGGTGCAGAAGTAACTGAGTTGTTGTTATGGCTGACTTCAACGTCCCCAGTGTTAATTGGAAGCTACTTAGTTCAGATGGTCTGGACGGAGCTGATTTTGTCAGATGTGTCCAGGAAGGATTGCTGACTCAATATGTAGATAGGCCGACTGGGGGGAGGCCATATTGGATTTGGTGCTCGGCAACGACACAGGCCAGGTGTCAGATCTCTCGGTGAGAAAGCATTCAGGTGACAATGACCACAACTGCCTCAACTTTACCATAGCAATGGAGAGGGATAGGAGCAGACAGTACGGGAAGGTACTTATTTGGGGGAGGGGAAATTATACTGCTATTTGACAGTGGCTGTAGAATATAAATTGGACACAATTGTTCAACGGAAATTGCAAAACAGAAATGTGGTGGCTGTTTAAGGAGCACTTGCTGCGATTGCTAGATAAGTTTGTTCCACTAAGATAAGCAAGGAATGGTAAGTTGAAGGAGCCTTGGATGACAAGAGAAGATGAGCTTCTGATCAAGAAGAAGAAGGAAACGTACTTAAAGTTGAGAAAGCAAGGATCTGGCACAACTTTAGAGGATTTCGTGGTAGCTAGGAAAGAACTCAAAAATAGACTGAGGAGAGCTAGGAGGGGACATGGAAAAGCCCTGGCGAGAAAGATTAGGGGGAACACAAAGACTTTCTACGCGTAGGTGAGGTATACAAGAACGATCAGTGCGAGGGTAGGGACTATCAGGGATAGTGGAGAGAGCTTGTGCCTGGCATCTGAAGAGGTAGGGGAGGCTCTAAATGAGGTTTTGCTTCCTTCTTGATATTGAGAACACCGCGGACCAGGTTAATAGGCTTGAACAGATTGGTATAAAGAATGTGGATGTGCTGGAAATTCTGGGAAGCATCAAGATAGATAAATCCCGAGGGCTCGACCAAATCTATCCAAGGTTACTACGGGAAGTGAGGAATGAGATTGCCTCTGATGATGATCTTTGCATCAGCACTATTCACAGAAATAGTACTGGAAGATTGGTGGGAGGCGAATGTTGTTCCTTTGTTCAAGAAAGGGAATAGGGATATCCATGGGAATTACAGAAAAAATATTCAACTTTACAGACCTCCTTGTTAACTGCTGTGTCATGGGCAATGGACCTCATGAACAGGCACTATTCCCCTTCACCACAAATTGCCAGTGGAATGAGAGTCGCCACTCTTCAGTGCCATCTCATTTTCAATGTTGCCTGCACCACTATGAGTCCTTGCTGGACCTCAAAACCCCACGACGATTCCAAGTGGCAGTTTCTCCTGTCAGAATTGATTCTAAAAAAAATTCAGACTCTGGAATTCAGATTTGCCCTCCGATAACATCAAGCTTAAACGTCGCATCTTTCATTTTTAAATCATTCAAGCTGCAGTGTTCACAGATCTCCAGTCCTCTAGTACATCATTGAATTGTGGTGAGCATTAGAAAATGATTCGCGGTACGACACTTATTTCGTGCTTGGCTTCCTTTAAACGTGTGAAGAATCCATCACCCTGTTTATTTACCTACTTTCACAGAGAACATTTCCGATATTTCAGGTCGGACTTTGCATGTTGTATCTAATGATTCACCCCTCTTCATTAACTAGAATGCCTACATCATCCAGGTTTTTGTGAGAACAGAGTCAAAGAGTTAAACACTCATTGGGAATGCCCATCTTCTACATTTAGGTTTGCGATACCCTCTACATCTTAGATCAGCCCCATCGTTTCAATCACCCTGCTGATGTTTGTTAATATGTTTGTTGAAGTACTGATAACATATCTTTGGTTTTTCCTGTCAATGCATTTTTCTATCACTTTGTTGATTTCCTAATTTTCTTTACTTCAATCCTGTACGTTAAAGACTCGGCTAAGCGTTTATCTTTATCCCTTCCCATAATGATGACAAATCTTGTTGAAATCTGATTGCTATCTGCATAAGTCACTCACTGTTATTTCATCCAATTTTCCCAGCTTCATTTTTCTAACATAATACAAAATCCAGAACTGTGCTCCTCTTGTTTGTCTTATTATTTACCTCATGATGAAGAGAAAACCATGTTCTCTTGAATATTCTTTCAAACATTTGGTGCCCTGTGTGTTTTCCACACTCTTTGCAATTCAATTAATATTAGCTTAGTCGAAGGCGATAACTGTTATTTCCTTACTGTTTATTTCTCTCTGTAACGTGACATTGACTTTGAACTTTGACTGTAGTTTTGAATTGATATAGGGAACAGGTGATAAAAGGAAAAGGATCACACAAGAAACAACATGGCAACACCTGACTAGGATCTGAATGATTGGTTTTGCTTTCCATTGATTGCCTCTACAGCATGTTTTCTCGAAGACCATCGCCAACCTTATCATCTCAGGAGACTTTCCATCTGTAACCTCCAAACTTAAAGTCCCCCAACCCGGCACCTCGTGTTTCCCTTCTCCCCAAAATTCATAAACCTGACTGCGCCGACCGCCCTTTGTAGCATCTGCAGTCCTCAGTATCTCCAACATGTTTGAATGATATCCTACACTTCACTTTCGGGCACGTGGAAAAGTTAACAATTTAATAGCTAATTCATCCTTCAAGGAGAAACACGATGGTGTTGTTTACACAAAGAATAATTATCATTCTCTCTGTCCTTAATGTCTTGCTGAAGTTCAATGTAAAATTCTGTTTGCACGTTGGAATGTTTGTATAATTTCAATGATATCAGCCAATAAAATTTGCTTGTTTATGTTAGACGATTTGTTTCATTTTACTTTATTGTGTTGAAAATATCACACCATTCAATAAATAACAGTATATATCCCATGAGCCAAAAAACTAACATTTGTCTAGCGTGTTGAAGATAATAACACGGTCAAACGTGATTTACATCACTGATTATAAAGTTAAGTCCAAAAACACACCTCAAAAAAGAGGCATCAGGAGGGTGACAAAACGTATAATGAAAGTGGTAAGGCTGAAGGAGCATTTTAAAGGATTTCACAAGGTTTCTCAGGCAATGAACGCATTAGAAAAAACTAAACTGTACGAATTCTTTGCAGATTAAAGCAGATACTGCTGATTTACTGGGCTTTCTCATTATTAAGGACACTTATAATTTCACAAACTCCTCGTCCAGTGAGTTGTTCCATTTTCTACAGTCATTTATGATTGGTTGTGACGGAACTTGGCTTTAATTATTTACTACTGCTTCAGCTGTTTAGCTCGCAAGTAATCTTGTTGTGCAGCTTCACGAGATTGACAACGCATTTTAGTTATGCATGGAACTGCACTTGGCAGGCCCTCCTGCACTCTTCAATCAATCAAGATTGAACCCTACCTTGATGGTAAAGGTAAAGTGTAGGGTCTATCGGGCCAATCGGTTGCAGGTTATGTTTGAATACAGCTTGCTCACTGTAGGCTACAGTGCCTTGTGAAAATTCAATTTCGAGTTGCTAGATCTACTTAGATATCCATCCCATTCAGCGCATTGGCAGTACCATACAGCACACGTGAGGTATTATCAAAGTGAAGGCAGAACTTTGTCTCCATTAGACTGTGCGGTGGTCAGTCTTTCCAAACTGTCATGGACAGATGAATCTGTGGCAGACTGATCGGTAAGGTGGGGTTAAATATGTTTTCTTCCATCCTGTTGGTTTATTCGTGAACTACTGTGCATTCATTATATTCAGAAAGTCCTTTAGGATTTCAGTGTCTCTGTCAGTAGTGCTGTTGCAGAGCTATACTTGATGTTTTACATTGAAACTTACAAGTCATAGTACTAAAAACAGGTGAACTGAAAGGTTTGGAACACGAAGGGTTAATGCAGACTGTGGCGTGGTGTGCTATTGGGCTGGCTTGCTGTGGGCGGAGCGCTGTGCAACAACTTCGATGGGGAGGTGGAACTTTGACTGCACTTAGCCTCTCGACAGAAGAGGAAACAACATTTGGAACAGTGAGCCCCGCGCACATGGGCGAAAGCAACCAACCATCATTCGTGGGCTTTCACAGACTTTTTTGTACACGTCATCGACATATCACCGAGAATATTAATACTGCAGTGCCTTTTGTTCGGAGAGAGAGGGTGTAGTCACGTCCCGCATTTCGGGGATGCTGCCTCTCCAAAAAAGATTTTGTTTAATAAACTGTTCTTTGACTTGATTCTAAATTTGAGTTTTTATTAATTTAACGTGCAACATCCTCTAAACGCTTCCTATTCCTATCCCGATGCCTTTTAAATGGTGTAATGTACCCACGTTGTCCATTTCTTCTGCCAGCTCGGTCCATACACGCACCACTCTCTGTCTGAAAAACTTGCCCCTCAGTTCCGTTTTCAATCTTTCCCCTCACGCCTTAAAGCTCTGCCCTCTAGTTTTTGACGCCCCTATCATGGGAAAAATAACTTGGCTTTTCACTCTATCAATGCCCCTCATGGTTTTATAAATCCCTTCAGCCTCCGATGATCAAGGGAAAGTCAACCCCAACCAATTCAGCCTCTCTCTACAGCTCAAACATTCCAACCCTGTCAACATTCCTGCAAATCGTTTCTGAACCCCTTCAAGTTTCATAACATCCTTCCTGTAGCAGGGGGATTGGAATTGAATGTTACATTCCAAAAGTAGCCTAACCACTGCCCTGTGAAGCCTCAACGTGACCTCCCAACTCCAGTGCTCGGATCAAAAAATGAAAGCATACCAAACATCTTCTTCACTCTCCTATTTAACTGCGGATCCACTTTCAAGGAATTCTGAATCTGCACTCCAAACTCTGTTTTTTCGGCAACACTCCCGAGGACTTTACCATTAAATACATAAGTCCTGCTCTGATTTGCCTGACAAAGATGGAACATCTCACATCTATCTGAATTAAACTTCATCTGCTACTCCTCCGCCCATCTGACCAAGGTCCATTGTACTCTGAGGCAATCTTATTCGCTGCCCAGTGTACCTTCAATTTTGGTGTCATCCCTCCGTTAATAACATCCAAGTCTCAAATGGGTTTGCAGGAGCAGCAGTGCATCTGCATACATGGACTTATGGCATCAATGTTAGCAAAAAACTTTGAGAGAACGTCTCATAAAGAACACTGTCTCCTTGACCTTGTTCATAGTGGCAGAGACTGCGAGAGCAAGGAAATGTTCAATATGGGATTAGAGAGTGATGTTGGAGAAAGCAGCAGGTCAATGTTTTAGACCAGGGCTGTCCCAGCCTGTCTCTGCCCTTTCCCCACTACCACTGGATCCTGACTGGAATGCACGCAGACACAAAGCTGCAGTTTCAAACACAGAGCAGCCACAACACACGGTTACAACATAAAGTCACACAAGACTTTTGCACAAATTAACACAAGGTCTTTGCACAAAATAATGCAAGTTTGTCCCAGAAATTAACACAAGATGTTTGAACAAATGAACACAAGTTTATTCCACAAATGAACGCAACATTACTGCACACTAAGACAAACATGTAAAGTCAGCAAGCGTAATGATCTTGAGGTAGAAACAAATGATGATAAATGCATTATACAATCGAGCACAATGTGTTAGCAATTTCACACAAGATTATTGTACAAATAAAGATTTTTTCGACAGAATTTAAGATGATGAAACAAATGTACTTCCAAACAACAAGTCAGGGGATTTTCCAAGGATGTTCTGCTTTTTCATTGATAGCTTCTCTGTCAATTTTAGGAAGAAGCTGCTTAACACAAAATGCTTCCAGCCAGGACAGTGTGAGTTAAAGCGCACACCAACAGCAACATCCCGCTGTGAGACTGTGAATATCACACACAGACACAGACACTGTTTGATCGCCCTCTGCTGGGGATTGTAAATGTTATACACAACCACTCGGAAACTCCTGCAGAATCTCCCCATTTAAATTAAGGTCTCTTTATCGATTCTTCCTGATGGAAATCGTACTCTGCTGCTGCTGCCTGTAGCCTGGAGGAGCTCGACCAGGATAAGGCAGCTGAGATCCGGTCACTCCAGCGAAAACTACAGACTGTGACAGAGCGAGACCTCTTCCATAAGGAACAGGACAGAATGTTGCAGGAAAACCTCCTCCACACGGGACAGCTCCAAATGGAGTTCACCATCCCTCCAGAACGTGTGTTCACCATCCCTCCAGAACGTGTGTTCACCATCCCTCCAGACTTGCCCCTCTCTGAGGATGAAAGATCAGTCCTCAGCAGAGGTCTCACCTTCGTTCCCACACGTTCTCGGGTTAATGAATTCAATACACGGAGTGACACCGAACAATTCTCCCGCCGCCTTCGCCTCCGTGCCTTCTTCTTCAACCAAGACTCTCGCCCACCCTCTGACGACCCCTTCTCCCACCTCCAACACACCCCGTCCACCTGGACACCCCGTGCTGGCCTCCTACCTGCCCTCGACCTCTTCATAGCAAACTGCCGCCGCGATATTAACCGCTACCTGAACTCCCACACCCCTCCCAGATCTATATTTGCCTTTGCTCGAATTTTAAGGGCTCTGCACTGTGGTTTGAGCCTGTCGTGTCTAAATAATACATTATTGTACGGATTGTGTGACTTCGTTCCTTTTCTTTATTTCTCCTATTTGACTTGATGTGAGGGAAAGCACTGCAAATTGTACGTTGTGTGTTTTATGAAGGACGTCTGTAATATTCTTCAAACTAGGATTAGTCCAGTTTGTATTAATAATAATAAAAGGCTTGTTTCACTTTCACAGTTGGACACTTTTTAAAGCAATTTCCTGTCATTTTTGAAGGAGACGTTAAATAACATGACTGGTGGGCAGATGCTGTGAAATTTCTAATTGTCTTTACTCAGGAATGAATTCTTATGCGTCTGATATTGGATTTTAAAACTTTTTTTTCAAGCAATGTGGAGGCAAGCTTCCAGAGTGGGTGGCAAATGTGCCATTGACTCTGGAAAATACCCCAGAGGGTATTTTCCAATGAGTTGTCTAGCCCTGTGGCAACCCTACACAGAGCAAAACTAAATGAGGGGGAAAGGTTGCTGTGTCTGCTTATGAATCGCTCAGACTTGTACAGAAGGTGGTGTGTTTTGGTGCATTGTGGAATCATTGATACACTTTTTTTTGAAAACTGCATTCTAATCTCAGTGAAGTTCATATCTCTTTGAAAGTGCACGAGGTTTTTGGATTATGCAACTCTAGGTAATGCCATCCATTGATAATTACAGTGCAAGCATTTTGAAGAGCTACCTTTTTTTTTAAAGAAAAGAAATTAAGTATCACCTGGTTTTGAGACTCAACTAAATTATAATCTGCTGTGTTCCTAATATGGTGAAGGACCTCCTGTTATTAGTTGAATTGCAATGTAGTTGAGTTTGCAATGGCTGAACAGGCTGGGGCTGTTTTCCCTGGAGCATTGGAGGCTGAGGGGTGACCTTATAGAGGCTTACAAAATTATGAGGGGCATGGAGAGGATAGGGTCGGAGTCCAGAATTAGAGGGCATAGGTTTAGGGTGAGAGGGGAAAGATATTAAAAGAGACCTAAGAGGCAACTTTTTCAAGCAGAGGGTGGTACATGTATGGAATGGGCTGCCAGAGGATGTGGTGGAGGCTGGTACAATTGCAACATTTAAAAGGCATCTGGATGGGTATATGAATAGGAAGGGTTTGGAGGGAAATGGGCCAAGTGCTGGCAAATGGGACTAGATTTATTTCGGATATTTGTTGGTGTGGATGGGTTGGACTGAAGTGTAGGTTTCTGTGCTGCGCATCTCCGTGACTACAGCACAGAAATGTGGATCATTGTCCCAGGAATAGACCAGCCTCATCCTGCCTGATGTTAAACTGAGAGCAGTTTCCAGCCAATAGCCCAGTAACTGCAGCCATGCCTTAAAGGGGAACACTGCAGCCCTCGCTGCTATCTCTCTCTCTCAGTGCTGGAGACACCCTCCACTCCCTCCTCAATCACACAGCAATATTGTGGGATCGATGAAAGAAACACTTCATGTTTCTAAAATATAAAGAGACGCACAGGAGGGTTTTATTGTTCGTATGGTGAGG
>NW_025203145.1:0-3242 GCF_004010195.1 Chiloscyllium plagiosum
CTCACCGTAAATTCCCATTACGACTACCTTTTCATGACAATACTCCGTCAGAGGTACCTATCAACTCATTTTTCAACATCAAAGAATCAACATGATCGGATCTTGTGTCTCTAGGTAGTGTAAAATACTTAGGTTGCTGGCCTATGCAAGCAAATTTCATCTCTGCGTGAGTTTTAAGCAGATTTGGCAGTCCCTCTTTAACTAATCTCCGTGTAGCATTTTAGCCGCCACTGTGTTTCGTCCCACCGAATTCACTGACATATCTTGTTTTCCGACATCAGGCGTCCCAGTTATTTTCTTAACACGCCAACATTGTGATTATTCGTGACCTAGATTATTGTAGTGAAAACACCCGAGCTTATGAACACCTACAGCTGCTTCAAAGACATCCTTTTCTCCCTTTGGTAAGATGTCTTATGTTTTTCACCAAAATCGCTCTTTCCCTTTCAACGTGAGGATTTATCTGTTCTCCAATTTCTATCCCTTAGAGATTTAAAGTGATGTTTGAAGCGAAAATTTGATTTATGAGCTTACTGCTAATCATCAGCCCTTTCAGCTGCTAATCTTGTCATTTTCACTCTGTATCATCTCACATGAGTTCTTATTAATTCATGAAGTGCATTTTTGAACTCTTTCAAATTAATATTCTCTGTAAGAACGTTATAAGTGTGCTTTATTTTTAATGCGCTTGTCAAACTGTCAAAATCACTTCGCTTGAGCCTCTCAAACCCAATGTATGTTTGGCATAGATTTCTGAAACATTGTCTGTTGGCTTCTGGCACAGGCTCATGTGCACTTTAAATGGTTTCCTTCATCTCCTTATACGCCTCAGATTATTCCTTCGCAATGATGCAAATACCTCACGAGTTCTACCTACAGGTTTTGTGTGGATCAACAGAACCTGCGTGGTCTTGAGCCAGTGCATCTGTTTAACCATCTTCTCAAAAAAGAGGTTTTCTCCGTTCCTCTTGACAAATGTATGCAATGCGTAAATATATTCAAATAGATTCTCACTCGGCCTTTCGCTACTGTAGGTGTGTTCATTCTCTCGCTTTTCCTCACTAAGTTTACATTCAGCCTTCGCCTACCATTCTTTTAAAATAAATTTCCTATCTGGCAATTCCTGACGCTCAAACTCCCTTGCTTTCTTCCTTTTCTCGGTCTGCTTTACTCTCTCTTCTCTCTTTCTTCCTGTCTCTCTCTCTCTCTTCCTTTTTAATTTTGAATCTTCAAAAGCGATTCATTCTTGTTCTCTTTCCTCTGCTTTTAATCAGAATTCAAACAGTTCCATTTTTTCCCACTTTCGTTCTATTTTCCTCTAACACAATTTATTTTCAATTGAATTATCGTCGTCTCTAAACATTCTGATCACGTTTCCAGCAATTTTATATGCTGAGATTTGGTGAAAATATCTCTCACTTTCTCACGGAAGGAGATAACTCAAACTCCAAATTGTCCGCTATTTCCAGTAGCTTGACCTTATTCACCTTTTGTAAAGTACCCGGAATCATTTCTTCAATAGCCAGAAAACTCTTAGTATCTAAAACAGCCATTGCTATCCGCGCAATGTTGATGCCAAACGAATTCAACACAACAAATGACATTAACACCTGTCACTCGTTGCCTTTGAGATCAGCAACGCTAATCCCAAATTGGAATTATGGAAAAATCCTCGAAACAGCCTCCAATCTGTTATGGATCATGTCAGGTACCCTCAATGCATTTCAACAAGGCAGCACAGATGCTGAATGTTCCAGTTGTTTTCATCAAGTGTACAGTTGAAATTTCAGGAGTGATACCGCTGTTCAAATTCTCTCAGCTTCACACAAAACATAATTTATTTACAGACGACAGAATGAAGCACATACAAAAGCGAAAGTAATGCAGAATAACTTACCGTGTCCGAAAATAAACAAGACTATCCCAACTTAACGATATTGATCCAAATGCCTGCAACAAGCCCCATAAACACCCCTTAAACAAAAAGGTCTGTGTCGTAGAGGGGAGCGAGAGATGCAGAGATTTAGCATGAAACATCTTCTTCCATCCATTTGTCTCTTTGATCAGCAGCCTCAGAAACCGACTGCTTGCTCAAACCAAATTTAAGCTGAGGTCGGAGAACTCACCATTCCCCTTTCATAATGCAAGATGTTTGTTTAATCGTGAAAGCTTTTTGCCTGAGTTAGTTTCTGATAGCTATAATCAAATTGGCCCCGAAAACCCATCCTGACTAGACACTGTGAGACCTCAGCATTTGCGACAAGTCTGAAAAAGATGTAAATGTGAAAATAACTTTGTTAAAGGATCACCATCATTACATAACCATCCAGTTAATGGGTCATATTCCGTCACGCTCCTGACATTTGACATGTGGATAGTGAATGGGCTTTGTTGTGTCAGGAGGTGTATTACTAAAAGCAATATTCCGAAGGACAGCAGCACTGTGCAACGCAGACACACACACAATCAAGGGCAATCAGTTCATTTTAAGCAATATTTCTGAACCTCGCACCATTTAATAAATACCAAGTGAGATGTGTACTATTTGGTCCAACCTCCAATTCATTAATATGTATTGCACGTTTCCATGATCCAAATACTGACACAAATGATACTCCATGAGTAACGGCATTCAATCTAGAAAAGGGTGCCACTTCCATTATTGTTTCCACGAACCAATTCTTAATACATGGAGTATTTTCGCCTCTAACCCTTGGATTCTGACTTCTTTCTCTCATTGTTGAACAACATGACAAAAGTCTTCTGCACACTCAAATACACCACTCCAACTGGCACTTACTTGCAGATGCGTTAATGACCATAACTTGTGGCACAGTTATCAAAGATGATTTATCTTCCCTAATTCTCGCCTGACAGTATTTCCCCAAGTATCTAATGATAACATTTCTTTGTAATGATTCTAATATTTCCGCAAAAATGAAATCAAGTTGTCCTATTTTGTTTTTCTTTCCCGGCGTACTACTTTCTCGATTTTTCAGATTAGTAACAACTTTGGAGGATAATGAACAATTCTTTCTTGTAGTTACAAACTTCTGCATACATTTGGATAAATATATGAAGAGGGAATGTTTGGAGGGATTTGGAGGAAGATCAGGCAGTTGGAACTAGTTTAGACTGGGTGATGTTTGGCATGGACCAAAGGGTATGCTTCCATCCTGGATGACTCTATAACTATTTCACTAGCTCTTTTGCCACCTTCCTGAATACTATGGAATGGACTA
>NW_025203145.1:3993-8242 GCF_004010195.1 Chiloscyllium plagiosum
TCCGAAAGAATGACTCTTCAGTTGATATTTTGTTGTAAAATGTAACTATTTATTTAAAATGCACAAATTGGGAACACCTAAAGTACTGTGCAGATTAAATAATTCAGTTAATGTTTTATTTTTATCCTGTAAATCCAGTTTAATCAGGGACATAACAATTAATTAACTCAAGTTACGTGTGAAACTGATCAAAGCAGTGAAACTGACCTGTTCTTCGTAGAATTGAGCAGAATTTCCAAATGGTCTTTGCCAATGATATTTTCCAGCCAGAAAAATATGTATGTAGTGTACAGCGGAATTGAAAGGTGTTTCTTGATCAATTATAACACAGTCATGGCATTTTTGCTCAAGAGCAAGAACTATTAGAACATTAGACATTTGAAATGCTATTTATATTTCTCTATGACTCGTAAACTGTTTAAAGACAAACATTGTGATTGAACTAGATAGTGGAGTTCTGAATTTGGATTGTAAAGCATGGATTAGATTAATCCTTAATTATTACTTTTAAGTAAAAATGGCGCCCGAAGGTATCTGTTTCCCCTTAATTTCTAAAATCTTTGCGATTTGCCTTTCACTTAATAATAGGCTTTATGAAATTTCACCTCGCATGCTGATTGAATTGAATGAGGAACCAGGAGCGGTTCACTGTCACCAACCGTATTAACATTGCAAAAACAATGTAGAAACCAAAAACGGTTTCCCAAATATAACATATTTAATGTTACCAAGCACAGGTCAATGATCATCAGATCACAACACGGTGTGTCTGCAGCAGAACTAGCTCTGCAAATATTTTCAACGGAACCAAGAACATGATGTAACCTCACAAAACAAACCCAGATTGAAGTCTAACAAAGCTGCTCAGAATCCAGCAAACTAATGATTAAATTGAATAGAAATAACAAGTCATAACAGCAGCCTGGTTTGTGAGGGGACTTAACACTTAAAGCTGTAACGTTTCTGGCAACAGTTCAATGTATTTCCAACCTGTACACCCTTCTTGATCGTGACAATCTTGTGCAGCACACAGGAGAGCGGTTGAAGGCATATATTGATTAATCACTTCATGGTCAAAACAATATTATTGAATGGACAAATATTACCACATTATAATTTTAAGTTAGTTTCAATTACATAATCTGATCAATTCTGCAGTTTCAGATTTTAGTCCCAAATTTTATTTTGAATGAGGCTACTCAAAACAAAATTCAGTTCGTTTACAATTAGAACTGAGTTTTTTGTGAAAAGTTAATGCATTAAAAACTTTTTTTTCATTTCTCACACTTCCGGGTTTCTGCCTTAAGTTGTTTTTCAGACCGTTACAAATGGATGTAATGTTTTCAATCAAGCAGAGAAAAAATGTGTCATATAAGTTTAACAAATGCAGAAATGATTCATGAAAAACAAAAGAACTTCACAAATATTGGTAACGAAAAGTGATCCAGAGACAATCTCCTCACCAGAAAGAAAGCACCAATTCAGAAAGCATGAAAAAGCTGATCAATTTCACAAACTGAATAAGAATCCAATCAACTCAATTCAACAGAATCAATGAAAATAAAATCAGAATCCAATCAACTCAAAACAAAAGATTTGAATGAAACATAATCAGAATCCAAACAATTCAATTCAACAGAATCAAATAAAACAATTTCAAAAGCCAATCCACACAATTCAACAAAACCAAGTAAAAACAAAGTCAGAATCCAATCAACACAGTTCAACCGAATCAACTAAAACAAAGCCAAAATCCAATCAACTCAATTCAACAGAATCAAGTAAAACAAACTCAGAATCTAATCAACAGAATGCAATATAGCACCGCAAGAAAATTTTATGACAGTTTCTAACCTGCTTGCAATCAACAAAATTAACAAAATATGAGAAAATATAATCAGGGTAAGAACATATATTCAAGAAGTGAATAATGATATTTTAGCATATTTTAATCATGTTTACTAATATCTCGAACATCTTTGAATTCTTAGCGTTTGTTGTTGATAATAAAACTCACAGTCAGGATGTCACTGACATTAAACATTATTTGTAGCTGACTGATTAAGAGACATGAGATGTTTCAAGTAACCCAGCCACACAGAATGCCCATCTGATCAAAAAGAGAGATACACCGAGTAACTGACTCGATCATCACCATTGTAACTATTTGCTGAGCCTTAACTGAAGTCTATTATCAGTCTGAACAAAAATCAATCAGAACCAAACCAAACCCAGCAAAGAATCTGAGTTCAATTTAATTCAGAAATTAGTCACATGAATAGAAAGTTATTAAAAAGTCACTAAGAAAGTTCAAGGGTCTTACCTGAAGTCACTGTTACCATGGTCCCTTGGCCCCAGTAGCCAAGATCCTAACCCCAGTTACCCACTGTAGTATCACAATGATGGAGACCAGTACACTTATTCTCTGTTCTTTACTCGAGGTCTCAATTTTCATTTGAAAGAGCCATTTAGTACTGATCATGTTTGGAATTAATGCCATAGTTGACAAAACAATTAGCAGTGATCTCCTGAGCTGTCAGATATATTAAAACTAACATTTTGTCCGAGCATTTAATTGATGGAAGTGTTAGCAGTACATATGACATGCCCAAAACATTGTCCCATTGTGTCAGCAGTTTGCTAGTTTAAATGGTACATTTCCTCTTTGATAGTTTTGTAAGAGGCAGCCTGAGGTCTGCTTCAGATCGCAGTTGGTATAATTGCATTTAAAACTCGTACTGACCGTCAGTTTATGATGGAATTGACAAAATGTTCCCTCAAGCTGTTCTTGAATGGGTCCAGCCCTGGTTCCTCTCGCTATGGTCTCCTGCACAGTAATAGATGGCGGTGTCTTCGATCCTCAGGTTCTCCATGTCCAACGCGGAAATGTTGTTTGAAGTGTCTTTGGACGCAGTAAATCGACCCGTAATCGCTGGTGCATAGTAACTGCTGGATGAAGTATAGTAGCTAACCAGCCACTCCTGACCCTGTCCGGGAACCTGTCGGACCCAGCTCATGTAGTAGCTGCCAAGATCGAACCCGCTGTTTTACAGGTCAGTTTCAGGCTGCCTGCGGGACGGCCAGTCTCTGCCTCTGGCTGGGTCAAAACAACCTCCGACTGGACACCTTTAAAAAAGAAAACAAATAAACCATGAGCATTAATGCTGATGAAATGATGGCTGAGTCTTTTACATTCCTGTGGTAGATTAACATTGAGACAGAAACAAAGAGAGACTTGAACAAAAAACACTCACATGATAAGAAAGTCAGTAACAAACTGAGAAAAATTGTCGACACAATCATTCTGATAACTTGTGGGAAACGGTTCTGTCAAGATCTTTCTAAACAGAGCCGACCCAGGAGTGTTGAATTACTGTCCAGTGTCCAGGATTTATATGGCCATCGGAAGGGGCAGGCTTACAACTTCCGCATGTTGGTTTCCTGCTGGAGGCTGAGACTGGATCCTGATATCAGCTTGCACAGCCCGAACACATGGGGTCATGTGTTTACATGAGGTTCTGCTTAAACATGGACACATACACATCTTGGGATATTGGTTTTGCTGAATAGCTTCTTTGGAAGTAGATTTGAGTAGCTTCAGGTCTGTTTCACATGATAGTTGCATGTTTTTTTTTAAAAAAAAACAAATTCAACTGGAAGTTAGCTCCCTTTATTTCTACATTCATTTACAAGCAGATACAACTAAAATTAAAGTTCAAACATATTACCAGCTAATACAAACAGTTGAGCTTTTCTTCCCTGGATACTGCAAGTCTCTGTCGCACTACAAAATAACATGTAATTCATACGAAACATTTCAAAATTCAATTTAGGCAACTGAATACAGAGCGTGTCCAGTGATTATATTTAGAATATTCAATTAGAAGTTAACTCCCTTTCATCCTACATTCCACCACAAGCAGAAAAAGCTAAAAAGAACTTCAATAATATTATTAGCCAACAAAATGAGTGACTTTATTTTGGCTGTCACTCAAAGTCTCTCTCACATTACAAAACAACATACCATTTCTAATCTGCGTTTCTAAATTCCGTTTCGGCAACCTAATGTGGAGCATGTCTAAAGTGATTTTGTTCAGAATGTGAGTGTATGTCAATAACAGTTTGGACCCGGAGATTAGAAGCATCTCCTTACATTGCAGAATGTTTCTCCTTGCATCTTTTTTTTTTCAAATGGCTCCGACACTAAAATGCATATTTAAGGAAAGCTGTGTGCTTGAGAAACAAAATG
>NW_025203146.1:0-8242 GCF_004010195.1 Chiloscyllium plagiosum
GCCAGGTTACAGTGAGGGACCCTGAAGTGAAACTAAGGGCAGTAACTTAAACCCAGTTCCTGAGGTCTGGGCTTAGTTTCCTCCCATTGCCTGTGTAACAGGACGAGGGACTGAGTATGTCTCACTCCAGTTCAGTTTTCTCAACTCAGATACAAACAACAATATTGTTCACTCTTCTGCCCGGCACTTTTTAATGAATATTTTTATTGCTTACAAATTGAAGTGATCGATACAGTCAATGGAATGTTTCCTTTGCTCACTGGCCTCTGAGTTGAGAGAAACATTGAAATCTGTACTTGTAACACAGCTTGACAGGTTGGACAAACCAGCACTAACCTCCGACTGCTACCAGGCGACTGCATTACTGAAACATTGAACTGAAATGAGTAAATCCAGGTTAGATTTATTAATGAGTGAATTTGATGGATGATTTTGTGTAAAAGGATATTCCCGCACAATTTTCAGCTGCTAAACGGACGCTGGAAATTTCTGTCTTTTAGGTTAACTTACGGTCGATCCTGTGTCGTGATGAAATGTAAACGAAGGGAAAACGTTAACAACCTGAGGGGACTTCGGAACAATGTCTCCTTCTCCCAAGAACTGGATGTCTTCCCTCGGGATCTTATCTTTTGCTCAGTTCATTGACATTCGGATGTTCACAAATAATGTCAGGGATAGAAGGTTCCACAAAATGTTAGTTATAGAATGTTCCGAAGAATGTCAGTTATAGAATGTTCCAGTGAATATAAGTTATAGAATGTTCTTGGGAACGTCGATTGCAGAATTTTCCCGGGAATTTCGGGTGTATAATTTTTTGGGGCAATGTTGGTTTCAGAATGATCCGGCAAATGTACAGCATAGAATGTTCTGGAGAATGACAGTTACAAATTGTACTGGGGAAAGTCGGGGATAGAATGTTCCAGAGAATGTCTGGTATGTATTTATGGGTATAGAATGTTCCGGAGATTGTCAGGTTTAGAATGTTGAGTATAGAATCTTCCAGGGAATGGCTGTTGTAGAATATTGAGTACAGAATATTACTGGATTGTCAGTTATAGAATGTTCCGGGGAATGATGATTACAGAATGTGATATCCATTCGTTCATTGATGTACTGTCTGAGTACTTATGTGGGATGTGCTCATATAACTCGGCCAACGTGGTCTATCACACACGCTGTAGGCAATGATATCCTGAGGCATGGTAAATTGGCGAGAACGAGAAAAGGCTTCTGAAATGAATGAATGGACCACCGCAAAAAATCGTCCGGCAGGAGAATTCCCAAACCAGTCAGTGAGCATTTTAACAGTAAGGCACATTGGGCCTCCAACATTCCGGGGGACCATTCTCCAAGACGGACTTTGGGACAAGCAAAAACACAGAGCGGCTGAGCAGAGTCTGATAGTCAAGTTCGGTCCCGAGGGGGATAGCCTCAACCGGGATCATGGGTTCATGTCACACTACAGATGACCCCACTGCAGTACAGATACTCACACTCACACAGACCCTCTCTCATAAACACACACTCTCTCTCATATGCTCACACATGCACATCCTACAATCACACCATACACGCATCCACTCACGGACGTATACTCCATTATATACACAAAGACACACACCCTCTCACAGACACTCACGCACCCACATGCGCACACACATTCACTCTCCCCTGCATGCACACACAAATAGGTTTGTGAGGTGAATTTGTATTTGCAGAATTATGCTTGATTTTACTGAAAAACGATATAAATGTATACAAGGTTTTGTAACTCCCACTTCAGAAATCGAAACAGTCTGAACTGAAATTGGAACAAAGACTTTCTTTAACTTCACAACTTCAACGCATTATTCTTAGCTGACATGATGCGCATTGTTAAAAGCTATCCTGAGAATACAACTTTAAAAACAAGTTCTGGGAGTCACAGAGATTTACAGCACGGTAACAGACTCTTCTGTGCAACTCTTCCATGCTGACCAGATATCTGAACGTAATCTAGTCCCATTTGCCAGCACCTGGCTCACATCCCTCCCAACACTTCCTATTTATATACCCATCCACATGCCTGTTAAATGTACCAGCCTCCAAGACTTCCTCTGGCAGTTTGTTCCATACAGGCATCACACTCTGCGTGAAAACATTGAACTTTAGGTCCACTTTAATATCTTTCCCCTCTCACCCTAAACCTGTGCCCTCTAGCTCTAGACTGTGCAAACCCAGGGAAAAGTTTTGATTGTTTATCCTATCCATACACCACACAATTTTATAAAACTCTAAGGTTACCCCTCAATGTTCAGCATTCCAAGGAAAACAGCAGCAGACTATTCAACCTCTCCCTTTCCCTCAAATCCTCCAAATCTGGCAACAATCGTAAATCTTTTCTGAACCCTTTCAAGTTTCATAACGCCCTTCTGATAGGAAGGAGAACAGAATTGGAAAGGCAGGAACTGATTCGGGATAGTGAACATGGCTTTGTGCGTGGGAAATCATGTATCACAAACTTGATTGAGTTTTTTGATGAAGTAACAAAGAAGATTGATCAGGGCAGAGCAGTAGAAGTGATCTATATCGACTTCAGTGAGGCGTTCGACAAGGTTCCCCATGGGAGACTGATTAGCAAGCTTAGATATCATGGAATACAGGAAGAGCTAGCCATTTGGATTCAGAACTGGCTCAAAGGTAGAAGACAGAGGGTCGTGGTGGAGAGTTGTTTTTCAGAGGGCAGACAGTGGAGTGCCACAAGGATCGGTGCTGGGCCATTCGCTTTTTGTCATTTACATAAATGATTTGGATGCGAGCATAAGAGGTAGAGTTAGTAAGTTTGCAGATGACTCCAAACTTGGAGGTATGGTGGACAGCGAAGAGGGTTACCTCAGATTACAACAGGATCTGGATCAGATTGGCCAATGGGCTGAGAAGTGGCAGATGGAGTTTAATTCAGATAAATGCGAGGTGCTGCATTTTGGGAAAGCAAATCTTAGGAGGACTTATACACTTAATGGTAAGATTCTGGGAGTGTTGCTGAAAAAAGCGACCTTGGAGTGCAGGTTCATAGCTCCTTGAAAGTGGAGTCGCAGGTAGATGGGATAGTGAAAAACGCGTTTGGTATGCTTTCCTTTATTGGTCAGTGTATTGAGTATAGGAGTTGGGAGGTCCTGTTGCAGCTGTACGGGACATTGGTTAGGCCACTGTTAGAATATTGCGTGGAATTCTGGTCTCCTTCCTATCGGAAAGATGTTGTGAAACTTGAAAGGGTTCAGAAAAGATTTACAAGGATGTTACCAGGGTTGGAGGATCTGAGCTACAGGGAGAGTCTGAACAGGCTGTGGCTGTTTTCCTTCAAGCATCGGAGGCTGAAGGGTGACCTTATAGAGGTTTTCAAAATTATGAGGGGCATAGATAGGATAAATAGACAAAGTCTTTTCCCTGGTGTCGTGGAGTCCAGAACTAGAGGGCCTAGGTTTAGGGTGAGAGGGGAAAGATATTAAATTGGACCTAAAGTTCAACGTTTTCACGCAGAGTATGGTGCCTGTATGGAACAAGCAGCCAGTGGATGCGGTGGAGGCTGGAACAATTGCAACATTTAAGAGGCATTTGGATGGGTATATTAATAGGAAGTGTTTGGAGGGATATGGGCCGGGTGCTGGCAGATTGGACTAGATTGGGTTGGGATATCTGGTCGACATGGATGGGTTGGACAGAAGGGTCTGTTTCCATGCTGTATATCTCTACGACTCTTTGACTCTAATTTGATTGCATTTTTTGAAGAGTTGACAAAGAAGGTTGATGTGATAGACATTTCAATATGGACTTCGGCAAGGTGTTCATAAGTTTCCGATGGGTAGGTAGAAGGGGAAGACGCATGGGATCCAAGGGAAGTTAGCCAATTTGATTCACATTTGACTTGAAGGGAGAGGGTTGTTTCTCAGAATAGAGGTCTGCGACGAGTGGTGTGCAACAACAGTCAGTACTGACTTCACTGCATTTGATCATTTATATAAAGGATTTGGATATGAATATTGGAGGCATGTTTCGTAAGTTTTCTGATGACATCAACATGGTAATGTAATGGACAGTCAAGATGATTACCTTAGAGTAGGTAATGAAATGTGCCAACGGGACAAGGATAAATGTGATGTTCTGCATTTTGGAAAGTCAAATCAGGGCATGGATCGTACTCTTAATGTTAAGATCCTGGCGAGTGTTACTTAATAAAGATAATAGGATTGAAGGCGCATAGTTCCTTTAAATAGAGTCGCAATTGGACAGGTCAGTGATGAAAGCGTTTGACACGCTTGCACTATTGGTTCAGAGCATTGAGTATAGGAGTTGGGGATGGCATGTTGCTTTCGTATAGGACGTTGGTGAGGCCACTTTAAGAATCCTGCACGCAATTTGGTTGGCTTTATATGCTGTTATATGTGACAGGGTGTAGAAAAGATTGACAAGGACGATACAGGACTGGAGGTTTTGAGCCACAGTGACAGCGTAAATATGCAGAACTTTATCCCCCTGGATTAGCGAAGACTTGGGAGGGGTGATATTATAATACTTTATAAAAGCATGACAATAACGAGTTACCCAAGATAGTGGAGTTCAAGAACATATGGTGTGAGTTGAAGGTGAGAAGGAAAAGATTTAGAGGGTACATTAGGGACAACTGTTACATGCGGAATTGTGGATGGACGGAAGGTTCTGCCAGAGGAAGTGATGAAAGCAGACTAGACTACTCATATAAAAGGTATCTGGTCAGGAATATGAATAGGAGAATTGTTGTAGAAATGCTGGAAGATGGCGCATGGTCAAATTAGAATATTTGGTCGGCTTGAAGATTGTGGTACAGGAAAATCACAGCAAGTCAGGCAGAATTCGTGGAGGAGTAGGATCACGTTTCGGGCAGATGCCCTTCATCAGGAATGAGACTTGTGGGCCGGGCACAGAGAGATAAATGGGAGGGATGTGAACTGGGTGGGTGGTGAGTGTAGTTGGGAGTAGGATTTGTAAATGAAGGTGGGTTAGAGCAGATGGATGGCCCCCAGCTACATTCTACCGAGCCCCACACCCCTCCCATTTATTAGCTTAGATTCATTACAGCGTAGAAAATGATCCTTCAGCCCAAACCTACCCTCCGAAGAGTAACCTACCCAGGCCCATTTCCCTCTGGCGAATGAACCTAGCACTATAGGCAATTTCGCAGGCCAGTTCACCTGAACTGCACATCTTTAGATTGTAGTAGGAAACCGGAGCACATGGAGAATGAGAAATCTCCACACAAACATTCACCCGAGGCTGGGATCGAATCCAGGTCCCTGGCGCTATGAGGCAGCAGTGCTAATGACTTAGCCACTGCGCCACCCTTACAGCACGTAGCCTCCATCCTGCAAGCCTTCATTCCTGATGAAGGACTTATGCACGACACGTTCCTGTTACTTGGTTGCTCCCTGGTCTGCTGTGCTTTTTCAAAACCGCACACTCCACTCTGATCTCCAGCATCTGCAGTCCTTCCTTTATTCTATCTGTTCATCATTGATAGTTCGAGGAAATTGTCTGTTTCAGTGCTGTATGAAATTCTGATTCCATAATTGGGATACAGATACATTCTACAAGAGCCTTTCGAGTGGCAGTTCTCTTCCCCAGATGTTCGTCCTGCCTCAGTGCAAACATTGATGCAAAATTGCATTAGTTAAGTAATTAGCATGCAAGGTCACGGACAATAGGATACAGACAGGAAAGTGGGGCTGAGCCCAGAACCTGATTTGCCATGATCCAAGCGTCTGATGGAGACGGCGCAAGGTGTATAATGAACCACTCCTGCTGGGGTCACTTACTCCTATAGGCTGGGGCACAAAAAGAGATTAGACCATTTGGCCCTTCAACACTGTCACACATGATTTGGAGTGATGTGGAGAAAGTAATTGGAAAACGCAGTTTATTGTGAAAGAGATCTTCCATTTCTCTTCACAAAGCCTACGCTCTCTGCAACTTTTGAGTCATTTGTTGGGCATGTTGTAGACCGAGTTGCACTGTGATGACATCCCTGATACCTCACTCAGAGCTGGCTCACAAAATCCTCTTTTCTCTGTGATTGCAACTTTCAACAGCAGAACTTCCAGGAAAACAACTCCCCCTAACTTTCCAATAACAGAATATGAGAACATCAGAAACAGGAGCAGGTCGTTCATTCCGCCGAGCCTGTCTTGCCCTTTAATAAATTCTGGCTGATCTGCTCTAGTTCACAAGTCCTTTTTAAATGTCCAATTCTTTCTTGCCGTCAACTCTCTGACAAGTCGACATCTGGTGGCACAGTGGTTAGCACTGCTGCCTCACAGCGCCAGAGACCCGGGTTCAATTCCCGCCTCAGGCGACTGACTGTGTGGAGTTTGCACGTTCTCCCCGTGTCTGCGTGGGTTTCCTCCGGGTGCTCCGGTTTCCTCCCACCATCCAAAGATGTGCAGGGTCAGGTGAATTGGCCATACTAAATTGCCTGTAGTGTTAGGTAAGGGGTAAATGTAGGGGTATGGGTGGGTTTCGCTTCGGCGAGTCGGTATGGACTTGTTGGGCCGAAGGGCCTGTTTCCACACTGTAATCTAATCTAATCTAATCTAATTCGTCTACATCCTCTTTAAATATTTTCAGTGATCTCGCTCCCTGAACACTGTGGAATAGAGAATTTCTGACATTCACTAATCACTGTTAGAAAGAACACACTGGCTGCTACTATATCATGACCTACTTATATGGACAAACGTGAAGAACACCAGTGTTTGGCTAAGAGTGATTGACTCTGATATTAAGGAGTGGTTGACTGAAGATTACCTCAAAGAGCGAAACAATATGGAACTGAATGGGAATAAACTCCTCACTGGTTTGAGTCAATTGTGCCAACAATGAAGGTGTGTATGGCTCGTGGATGCCAATCCTCCCAGTTCCGTGTCATTCTGCAGGAGATCCTCAGTGTAGCATCCTCAGCACAAACGTCTTCAGCCACTTCAAATTCTTTCCCCAACTAAAAGATCAGATGTGTGGCTGGTCAGTGAAGATCACACAATGTTCAGAACACTATGTTACCTCTTTGCACTTGAAGCACGCTTTTCCACATGCACTCAAACCGAGGCAATATTCAAGCTTGTGCTCTTAAAGTGCGTTTAACATTCTTGTAACAGCACTACGAGACACCGCACAATTCCACAGTTAAAAATGAAGAGTTTAATCAGCACATCACGCTCACTTCACTGGAATATGACGATGCCAGTAAGCCCACTGAAACGTTTGGAAAAAAGAGGAATAGTCAATTAAATCATTCCAGCCTATTACACAGGAAGAGGATGGACCACAGCAGAGCAGCTCAGCGTTTTTTTTCTTATTTTAAAGGTAAATGTAAAGTTGATATTTCAGATGCAATGTGACTGTTCAAACAACTCAGTGTTAAGCAGAACAACGTTTACTTTTTTAAAAACATACTATCGCCAAAATGCAACCAAATAAAGAGGAATTTTTAGTAATTTAACTCTATTGGAAAACTTAACAGAATAATGGATACAGTAATTATTATTAATTTCTTTTTCTAATAAAGGAATCTCCTATAAACACACCCCTTGACAACAGGATAATTCTGATACAGATTCTCATATACAATTCTCCAATCAAAGAGGCAAAAACAAAACATAAAGAGACAATTCAGAGAGAATACCAGACAGGAAACATTCACTGACAATGTGACTCAGTTCCCCGTGGTACACAGGGAGGAATTTAACGTGTTTTGCTGGCAGTGAGGACGGGCACAAAATGTTTTGTGTGAGGTTTCAAGGAGGCATCTTATCTCTGAGAAGATAGACTGTTTTTTTCTATGTAGGTCAGAAGCTGTGGGAAGGTTAACTGTTTCAGAAGGAATGTATTGTGGCTGGCGTCGGGTTTGTAAAAAGCATTACGTCCATTGCAGGATCACACACACCAAGTGCACATTAATGTGGGAAAAGTTCATTTGGAGCCTGCACGTCTCTCTCAATACCTATGGGGCTCACAGATCCACATAAACTATAAGGAAATCCGTATTAGACTGAAGAATTGATTCATTAACTTCAAATCACGTTGGTATTGTTCATATTGATCTTGTCTCATGCGCGCCCTGTGGCGTGTAATCTTTGCGCCTTACTCTGTTCAAGTTTTACTAACCCTGTGATCTGCATTTTCTTGCTCACTATGATCTGCCCATCCTGCTCACAAGCAATGTTTTCACTGCACT
>NW_025203147.1:0-2235 GCF_004010195.1 Chiloscyllium plagiosum
CTGTCTCTGTATCCCATCTGGGGACAAAGCACCCCCACCCCCACTCTCTCACACACTCTCTCACACACACACTCTCACACACACACACAAGATGCCATGCATCTTGTAGATAGTCCACACTGCTGCTACTGAGCGTCGGTGGGGGGAGGGAGGGAGGGGATGTTTGTGGGTGTGGGGCCAATCAAGCGGGGGGCTGCTTTGTCCCTGGATGGGGTCGAGCTTCTTGAGGGAGAGAATTCCAGGATGTCAACACAACTCTGGAGCAGCCATATTGTGTCCAGTTCTGGTCAGTGCAGGATGTGGAAGCGTTGGAAAGGGTTCAGAGTAGATTTATTATGATGTCCCCTGGAATGGAGGGAAGATCTTATGAGGAGAGGCTGAGGGAACTGAGGCTGTTTTCTTTAGAGAGAAGGTTGAGAGGAGACTTAATTGCAACACAAAGATATTCAGAAGGTTAGACAGGCTGGACAGTGACAGCCTTTTCCTCAGATGGTGAAGGCTAGCACAAAGGGACATAGCTTTAAATTGAGGGGGTGATAGATACAGGACAGATGTCAGAGGTAGTGTCTTTACTCAGAGAGTAGGAGGGGCATGGCACTCACTGCCTGCAATTGTAGTTGACTCGCCAACTTTCAGGGCTTTTAAATGGGCATTGGATAGACAAATGGACAAGAATGGAATAGAGTAGGTTAGATGGGCTTCAGATTGGTTACACAGGTCGGCACAGCATCGAGGGCCGAAGGGCCTGTACTGCACTGGAATGTTCTATGAGAGGAACCCCAGGATTTTGACCCATTGACAGTGAAAGAATGCTGATATATTCCCGAGTCGGGATGGTGAGGGGCTCGGAGGGGAACTTGCAGGGGGGTGGCGTTCCCATGTACCTGCTGCCCCTTGTCCTTCTGGATGGAAGTGGCCGTGGGGTTTGGAAGGTGCTGCCTGAGGGTCTTTGGGGAATTTCTGCAGGGCATCTTGTAGATGGTCCACACCGCTGCTACTGAGCGTCGGTGGGGGGAGGGAGGGAGGGGATGTTTGTGGGTGTGGGGCCAATCAAGCGGGGGTTGAGCTTCTTGAGCGTTGTTGGAGCTGCCCCCATCCAGGGGCATGTGAGGTGTATTCCCTCACCCTCCTGACCTGGGCCTTGTAGATGGCATGGAGTTACTCACGGCAGGATTCCCAGCCTCTGACCTGCTCTTGTAGCCACTGTATCTAAATGATGAGTGCAGTTGGGTTTCTGGTCAATGGTAACCCCCCCTAGGATGTTGATGGTGGGGGATTCAGAGCTGGTAACATCACTGAAAGTCAAGGGACGATCGTTAGATGCTCTCTTGCTGGGGATGGTCATTGTCTGGCATTCGTGTGACCCGAAATTTACTTGCCACTCGTCAGCCCAAGCCTGGATGTTGTCCAGATCTTGGAGACAGTGAGGTGCTGGAGAGTCAGAGTCGAGAGTGTGGGTGCTGGAAAAGCACAGCCGGTCAGGCAGCAGGAGAATCGACGGATCGGGCAAAAGCCCTTCATCAGAAAGGCCTTGCACCACACTCTCAGCATTGCCCAGAATCTTGCTGCGTTTGAACAGGGACTGCTTTAATCTCTGAGGAGTTGTGGATGGTGCCGAACACTGTACCATCATCGGTGAGCATCCCCGCTTCAGGGACGACCCACAGCGCAGTGTCTCAGCATTGTACAAATAAACCGAGAAGTGCTTTGGGGCAAAACAGCAATTGAAACGACTCGTTGTGATTTGATTACGGATGTGTTTAAGCATCTCAGACATCATGGTCCTTTCTGAAATCAGAACAGCACCCGGGTTACTGCAATGCGACGTGTTGAAATCCAGAGGGACCGTGCTTATCCGAATGAGATGGGGGGGGGGGCACCGTTTTGGTTAATCGATTCAATGCCATTCCTCTGGGGCTCGGAGTTTTAAAAAACTGCTTCCCGTTCAGGAGATGACAGCAGCACACAGCGCGTTAGCCCCTGCTTCCCCCTCAACACCGCACCCCCCCCCCACTCCCTCCTCACCCCATCCCCCTCCCCACCCAGGCAGCCAGACTGGACATCAACAAGACTGCTGCTGCTGCTGCCTTTTTGTTGCGGGGGGGGGTGGGCGGGGAAGTCTCCAAATAGCACACGTGCGTGCACACAGACACAACTTTTTGACACGTTCCACCTTTGCTCTGTACAGGACAATGTTGGAGAGATTATCTGGGGAAGGCAGGGGTGGGGGGGTTT
>NW_025203147.1:3158-5002 GCF_004010195.1 Chiloscyllium plagiosum
ACCAGGATGTTGCCAGGGTTGGAGGGTTTGGGCTACAGGGAGGGGCTGAACAGGCTGGGGCTGTTTTCCCTGGAGCGTCGGAGGCTGAGGGGTGACCTGATAGAGGTTTATAAAATCATGAGGGGCATGGATAGGGTAAATAGGCAAAGTCTTTTCCCTGAAATGGGGGAGTCCAGAACTAGAGGGGCATAGGCTTAGGGTGAGAGGGGAAAGATATAAAAAAGAGACCAAGGGGCAACGTTTTCACCCAGAGGGTGGTACGTGTATGGAATGAGCTGCCAGAGGATGTGGTGGAGGCTGGTACAATTACAGCATTTAAGAGGCATCTGGATGGGTATATGAATAGGAAGGGTTTGGGGGGATATGGGCCGGGTGCTGGCAGGTGGGACTAGATTGGGTTGGGATATCTGGGTCAGCATGGAGACAGGATGGACCGAAGGGTCTGTTTCCGTGCTGTACATCTCTGTGACTCCATGACAGAGAAGAAAGCATTTGGCACACTTGTCTTTATTCATCAGCGCACTGGACGAAGGAGTCGGGAAGTCATGTCGAGACTGAACAGAACAGTGGTTCGGCCACTCTTGGAATACTGTGTTCAGTGCTGATCTCCCTGCTATTGGAAGGAAGTTGTGAAACTGGAATGGGCTTGGAAAAGATTTACAAGGACGTTGCCAGGATTGGCGCTGCAGGGAGAGGCTGAACAGGCTGGGGCTGTTTTCCCCCTGGAGGCTGAGGGGTGACCTTATCGAGGTTTATGAAATCCTGCGGGGCATGGATAGGGTAAAACGGACAAGGTCAGGCTACAGAAGTTCCAAACGAGAGGGCACAGGTTTAAGGTTAGATGGGCAACCTTTTCGCACAGAGGCTGGTGTTGCATGTGCGATGAACTGCCAGAGGAAGTGGTGGGAGGCTGGTTAAAAACCCTGGTGGAGACAGGGTTTAAAGGGCACCTGGATGGGTACATGAATAGGAAGGGATTAGAGGGACGTAAGCTAAATGCTGGCAAATGGGATGAGATTAATTTCGGATATGTGGTCGGCGTTGACAAAAATGGACTGAAGGGTCTCTTTCCCATGCTGTACCTCTCTGACTCGATGAGGAGTCAAAACCTACCTGTCATACTCTAATATCCAGAACTAACATGAGTTAAATATTAGTAACAGGTCAAGTGGCCCATGGAGCACATCAAATAACCAAGGCAGTCCAGAGAGATCACACGGGTTTCTCAACAATCTCCCAGATGTCAGGGACACTATTGGCCACCAAATCCCGTTCCAAGGGAATCCAGTGCTTCACGCCTGAATATCCAACCAGCAAAGTGCCTCCCATGTCACACAGACTGCTTCCTATCCAGCTCGTCCAATCTCTTCGCCTGAAATTGCATTGCACCGGATTACCAAAGCGGCGTTTTACTGTCCGTGAGGAGTCACAATAGCAACTCTGCCCATCAGGTTTTTCAGCACCCAGAGGTTTGTCAGCAGCACCAAGCAAACACAGCTTGTGGGCGTCTTTCATCCTTTAGTCCCGACTGCACCAAACAATCTGGCTTTTTGGGGCACCGCCGTGGCGCAGTGATTAGCACTGCTGTCTCATGGCACCAGGGATCTGAGTTCAATTCCAGCCTTGGGCGACTCCGTGTGGAGTTGGCACATTCTCCCCGCATCTGCGTGGGTTTCTTCTGAGTGCTCCGATTTCCTCCCACAATCCAAAGATGTGCAGGTTAGGGTGGATTGGCCATGCTAAATTACCCAAAGTGCCCAGGGATGTGCAGGTTAGGGTGGATTGGCCATGCTAAATTACCCATAGTGCCCAGGGATGTGTAGGTTAGGGTGAATTGGCCATGC
>NW_025203147.1:5318-6925 GCF_004010195.1 Chiloscyllium plagiosum
GGATTGGCCATGCTAAATTACCCATAGTGCCCAGGGATGTGTAGGTTAGTGCGGATTGGCCATGCTAAATTACCCATAGTGCCCACGGATGTGCAGGTTAGGGTGGATTGACCATGCTAAATTACCCATAGTGTCCAGTAATGTGCAGGTTATGGTGGATTGGCCATGCTAAATTACCCACAGTGTTCAGGGATGTGCAGGTTAGGATGGATTGGCCATGCTAAATTACCCATAGTGCTCAGGGATGTGCAGGTTAGGGCGGATTGGCCATGCTAAATTACCCCATAGTGTTCAGGGATGTGTAGGTTAGGGCGGATTGGCCATGGTAAATTACGCATTGTGCCCTGGGATGTGTTGGTGTGGGAGAAAGATCTGCTACCCTGTCCATCCACAGCATGACCACATAAGCAACACAGAGGCTGGCCTGCGAAACACAGACATCAAGCCTGCCGACACGTAGAACACACCCACAATGCCCCTGCCTTGGCCAAATAGGCTAATAAAGAAACCAGACATGGCCAAGCTCCTCCCAGGTCAGAAGGTACCCTTCCCAAACAGCCTTCACAGTAAAGCTCCCAGCCCCGATTAGCCCTGTGGTCTCAATTCCATAAGGGCAGGCTCCTTTCCCATGGAAGCTGATCCTGCATAAACAAAGAGGCAGACAAAGAGACGCTGGAGGACTTCACTTGCAGGAGGAAAACAATGGACAGACCTGGATGCCAGGAGAAGGGACATTTGCACATATTCATGCAACGTAAAATACAATGAAGAATCCTCCAGAAGATCATTCTCAGCCACTCGTGGAGATGGCTGGAATCTCCTCTGTCAATTACCAATGAATTGCTGCTGCCATCGCACGCTTGATTAAGTTCCAATTCAGTCTTTTTGTTTTGATCTCACCATTTTACTGTAACTGCTTTACAAGTACCCCTACAAGCCTCTGCTCTGGAAAGAACATTCTGGCCATCTGTGCAGAGACTCAATTCTCTGGTCAATTTCTCTTCCGCGATACGGCTTTGTCTCCTTAAACCGCTTGTCAATTTCACCGCAATCCTCGTTTGTGGTCTCTGATTCATTGGGCTGAATTTCTCTGACAGGAGGTTAGGTGCATTGGTCAGGGGTAAATATTGGATAGGAGGGGGGAAAACGGGTGCGGGGTGGGTTCCTCTTCGGAGAAGGCTGGTTGAGCCGAAGGGCCTGTTGCCACACTGCAGGGATGGTATTCTAAAATAGAGTCATGGAGATGTACAGCACAGAAACAAACCTGTCCATGCCGACCAGGTATCCCAGCCCAATCTAGTCCCACCTGCCAGCACCCGGCCCATATCCCTCCAAACCCTTCCTATTCATATACCCATCCAGATGCCTCTTAAATGCTGTAATTGTACCAGCCCCCACCACTTCCTCTGGCAATTCAAATCATACATGCACCACCCTCTGGGTGAAAAAGTTGCCCCTTAGGTCTCTTTCATATCTTTCCCCTCTCACCCTAAACCTATTTACCCTATCCATGCCCCTTGTGATTTTGTAAACCTCGATAAGGTCACCCCTCAGCCTCCGACGCTCCAGGGAAAACAGCCCCAGCCTGTTCAGCCTCTCCCTGTCGC
>NW_025203147.1:7001-8243 GCF_004010195.1 Chiloscyllium plagiosum
TCCTGTATTCAATACTCTGACCAATAAAGGAAAGCATACCAAACGCCTTCTTCACTATCCTATCTACCTGCGACTCCACTTTCAAGGAGCTATGAACCTGCACCCCAAGGTCTCTTTGTTCAGCAACACTCCCCAATCAATAGATTCCAAGTGCTCCACGTTTCCTAAAAAAGCCTGAAGCATCATTTTCCCTTCTGTACTCCTGTCCTGAGTGGGTGTTGCAAGCTCTCCTCCTCCTCCTCCTCCAGCCTGCACAGTTGACTGATTTGGGAAGTGGCCATCCATTGTCACTCATGATGCACCAGCTCCAGGGGTGGCAAAGCCCCTCACAAAGATGGCGGCTACACCAAGGTCAGCCAATCACAACCCGACATGGCCGCACCGCTTCAATGACGTCATCCACGCACCTCCGGCCCCGCACAAAGATGGCGGCTACACCAAGGTCAGCCAATCACAGCCCGATATGGCCCTACCGCCTCAGTGACGTCCACCACACAGACTCGCCCCCCATGCCCCGCACAAAGATGGTGGATCAGCCAATCACAGCCCGAAATGGCCCTACCGCCTCAGTGACGTACACCACGCAGACACGCCCCCCCCGGCCCCGCACAAAGATGGCGACCCGACTCTTCACCGCCCCCTCCGCCCAGCCCCGGCCGTCGGAAGCCTTCGTTCCCTCTGGCGGGCTTCTCATCGTCCAACTCCGCCGCCGGTATCAGTTGACGGCGATCCTCCGGGTAACGGGCCAATTCTCCGCGTGAGCGGGCTCAAGGTATTCGGAATTGGCTGCTCGACCGCTTTGCGGCACGCTGGACGGTTTGGGGCGCGCGAGGGCTGACGGGACGGCGCTGGGCGGTGGGAGGACTCGCGGCTGTGTGTGTGTGTGGGGCGCGGGGGCTGACGGGACGGCGCTGGGCGGTCGGAGGACTCGCGGCTGTGTGTGGGTGGGTGTGTGTGGGGCGCGGGGGCTGACGGGACGGCACGGCCAGGGCTGGAGGAGCGGAAATGGCCAGGATGGGAGGACTGGCTGTGCTGAGGGCAGCTCAGAGGAGCATGAGTGGGGCAATGGGCTTCCCCCCAGGGCTCCTGTTCAGACAGGTACTGGGGGGGACAGCAACTGTGACTGAATGGGGGAGGAATTTGGGTACAATTGAGGGTAAATTTGGAAGGGAGTTGGGGTAAATTGGAGGTAATCTGGGAGGGGATTTGGGGTTAAACTTGAGACTCATAGAGATGTACAGC
>NW_025203148.1:0-2887 GCF_004010195.1 Chiloscyllium plagiosum
CCACAGTGCCCAGGGACGTGCAGGTTAGGGTGGATTGGCCATGCTCAATTGTCCCATAGTGTTCAGGGACGTGCAGGTTAGGGTGGATTGGCCATGCTAAATTGTCCCATAGTGTGAGGTATGTTAGTCAGGAGTAAATGTCGGGGAATGGGTCAGGGTGCGTTACTCTCTAGACGGTCGGTGTGGAGTGGTTCAGCAGCAAGGCCTGTTTCCACACTGTAGGGAATCTAATCTAATCCAGGTCCGATGGTGTTAATCGCAAAGCAGTTATCAGAAGGATGTCCTAATTGTAGATACAATGATGCATCCTGGCAGCATCAGTCAGTTCAGGAGATTGCAGCTCTCTTCGAGGGTCGGTGAGAGCGTCCCTTTTCCTGGCACTAAGATGTTTCCATCGGTTCTCCCCTGTGAGTCAGGTATTCTGGTGCGTCTCTGTCTGACCTGTTCTTTGTGTGACTTTGGTATCACTGGGGTACGAGACTGCCCTTGGGGCTTTGGGATAGCTGTGTTGACCGGGTCCAGGAAGCTTATTGTCAGTTTGTCTTGGGAAGTGTACTCCCTGGCCTGCGAGTGACTGTGGTCATGACTGGTTTCCCTTGTCAGCCTGTTCAGTCAATGCGGAGGCATTCTGGGTGTTGCTGGTATGGTTTGGACAGGCTTGATATTCTGTCTGGCTATGCTGTGGGTAGGCTGGGTGGCAGATCTTCTCCCACACCATCTACTCAAGCTTCTTTAGTCTTATTTAAAATTAAAAAAAACACTCAGGGAGCTCAGAACCGTTGAGCCACGGTTTCTGAAGTTGACATTGCATCACCACTATGGCAATGTCTCTCTGCACGCGAAACATAGAACATAGACAAGTCCAGCACAGAACAGGCCCTTTGGCCCACGACGTTGTGCCAAAGTTTAATCCTAATTTAAAATATAATAACTTAACCTATGCACCCCTCAACTCACTGCTCTCCATCAGTCGCTTAAATGTCCCCAATGATTCGGCTTCCACCACCACGGCTGGCAACGCATTCACAACTCTCTGCATAAAGAACCTTCCTCTGACCTCTCCCCTATACCTTCCCCCTAATATCTTCAAACTATGATTCCTCGTACCAGTCAATCCTGCCCTGGGGAAAAGTCTCTGGCTATTGACTCTATCTATTCCTCTCATAATTTTGTACACCTCGATCAGGTCTCCCCTCTTCCTCCTTCTCTCCAGAGAGAAAACTCCGAGCTTATTCAACCTCCCTTCATAAGGCAAGCCCTCCAGACCAGGCAGCATCCTGGGAAACCTTCTTTGCACCCTCTCCAGAGCCTCTGTACCTTTCCTATAGTAGGGCGACCAGAACTGGACACAATATTCCAAGTGTGGCCTCACCAGGGACTTGTAGAGCTGCAGCAAAACCTCGCGGCTCTTAAACTCGATCCCCCTGTTAATGAAACCCAAAACACCATATGCTTTCTTAACAACCCTATCCAATTGGGTGGCCACTTTGTATTTGCACACCCAGATCCCTCTGTTCCTCCACACTGCCAAGAAACAGTGCAGAACAAATCCCTCTAAAAGACACAGAGACATGATAATGCATGCAACTCCTGTTGGACCACATGAATTGGCCAGAGTGGTGGTTGGACAAGCTCAGGAGCATGCAAGAGATGGAGGCCTTAATAGACATTGACATTGATGTGAAGGACGATCTCCAGGAGGTGAGGAGCCAGCAACCTTCGCTGTCTACCTCAGCGGTCTCCGGGATAATCTTCCGGTCCAGGGTCTGCCTGTTGGAGCAAGCTGAAACATGCTCCTGTTTCTACATCCTGAAGGAGCACAAAGAGAGCTCCATGCTCAGCAGCCTGAAGGAAGAAGATGGCTCGGTAACGTCATCTCAGTCTGACATCCTGAGAATCAGCAAATCCCTTAATGCCAGACTGTCTGACACAAGACAGTGCAGCCTCCCAGTCGTTCCTTCTGTGTCCCACGGAGATCTTAGTTGAGAGCGCACGGGAGAGGCTGGATCAGACGCTATCTCTGGATTAATAAGACCAAGACCCTTGAGTCATAGAAAAAGGTAAACCTCCTGGAAGTAATCGCTAGTCGGCCGAGGTGCAGTCAACTCTGTGGGACATGCAGGATGTGCCAGAGCAGTACAACAGAAAGTTTCTGACAGGGAGCATCTGTGAATCCATGAGGAAAGGTACCAACACACTCATCTACAATGGGAAGGGGTTGAGAGACACAGATTCCCAAACTCGTTGCAGAATGCAGGTTACAAAATCTAATTAAAGGTCATCATTACCCTGGTCAGGTCTGCTCCGGCATTGGTACGATCGCCAACATACAGGACAGTCTCCGAGAGTCTCACCCTCCACCCGGATACGATCACCTACATACAGGACAGTCTCCGAGAGTCTCATGCTCCACACGGATACGATCACCTACATACAGGACAGTCTCTGAGAGCATCGCGCTCCACACGGATACGATCACCTACATACAGGACAGTCTCTGAGAGTCTCATGCTCCACACGGATACGATCACCTACATACAGGACAGTCTCTGAGAGCATCGCGCTCCACACGGATACGATCACCTACATACAGGACAGTCTCTGAGAGCCCCGCGCTCCACACGGATACGATCGCCTACATACAGGACTGTCTCTGAGAGCCCCGCGCTCACACGGATATGATCGCCTACATACAGGACAGTCTCTGAGAGCCCCGCGCTCCACACAGATACGATCACCTACATACAGGACAGTCTCTGAGAGCCCCGTGCTCCACACGGATACGATCGCCTACATACAGGACAGTCTCTGAGAGCCCCGCGCTCCACACGGATACGATCACCTACATACAGGACAGTCTCTGAGAGCCCCGCGCTCCACACGGATA
>NW_025203148.1:4993-8245 GCF_004010195.1 Chiloscyllium plagiosum
GCTCCACACGGATACGATCACCTACATACAGGACTGTCTCTGAGAGCCCCGCGCTCCACACGGATATGATCGCCTACATACAGGACCGTCTCTGAGAGCCTCGCGCTCCACACGGATATGATCGCCTACATACAGGACAGTCCCTGAGAGCCTCGCGCTCCACACGGATACGATCGCCTACATACAGGACCGTCTCTGAGAGCCCCGCGCTCCACACGGATATGATCGCCTACATACAGGACCGTCTCTGAGAGCCTCGCGCTCCACACGGATACGATCGCCTACATACAGGACAGTCTCTGAGAGCCCCGCGCTCCACACGGATACGATCACCTACATACAGGACCGTCTCTGAGAGCCCCGCGCTCCACACGGATACGATCGCCTACATACAGGACTGTCTCTGAGAGACCCACACTCCACACGGATATGATCGCTTACATACAGGACAGTCTCTGAGAGCCCCACACTCCACACGGATACGATCGCCTACATACAGGACCGTCTCTGAGAGCCTCGCGCTCCACACGGATACGATCACCTACATACAGGACCGTCTCTGAGAGCCCCGTGCTCCACACGGATACGATCGCCTACATACAGGACCGTCTCTGAGAGACCCACACTCCACACGGATATGATCACTTACGTACACGAAATCGGGGTGGGCTCCTGCATCATCAGCCTGGCCCAGGTGTTGGCTTTTGACAGGATATCACACCCCTACATGGGGGATATGTTCTCCAACATGGGCGTTGGGCGAGGGAATCTGCAATTGGATCCGACTGCTGTACACCAACATCGTTAGCACGGTCTCAATCAACGTTTGGGAATCAGAAAGCTTCCTGATCAGATCTGGGGTCAGGCTGGGCTGCGCCCTCTCTCCTGCCTCGTTTGTGTGTTGTATAGAGCTCTTTGCTGAGTCCATCAGGGAGGATGTGAGCCTGAGAGGGGTGACTACCCCTGGCAGCGGGGGCCTGTAAGTTAAGGCCTCCCTCTACATGGATAACTCGCTGTTTTCTGCCCAGACCCACTGTCAGTCCACAGACTCATGGGAATCTGTGACCGGTTCGAACTGGCCTCGGGAGGCAAGGGAAATCGAGGCAAGAGCGAGGCCTATGTTCTTTGGGAGCTGGTCAGACTGATCCTTTCTCTCCTTCACCATCAGGATGGATTACCTGAAGGTGCTTGGGATGTGGTTCGGAGGGGCCGGGTCATACACAAAACCTTGGGAGGAGCTTATTGCCACGGTGTGGCAGAATCTGGGCTTTTGGGAGCTCTACTCCCTCCCCATTGCGGTTAAAAACCTGACCATGAGATGTGAGGCATTCTCTCTGTTGTTGTACATGGAGTAGGTCTGGCTCATTCCCCAAACCTGCACCGTTACCATCTTCCACTTCGTCTGGAGGTCTAAGATAGACAGGGACTGCAGGGACTCTATGTACAAAGCCCTGGATAAGGTGGGGGGTGGGGGGGTGGAATGAACGTCCCCAATGCCACCTTCACCCTGATGGCCACCTTTGTCTGCAGCTGCATCGAGCTGTGCGGAGATCCTGGGCCTGCAAACACCAAGTGTCACTACGTACTGAGGGCCTACCTGACCCCAGGGTTGCAAAGGATGGGACTGGCCTCGTTGCTGTGGAATGGCCCAAGTACGTGGACCGTTCCATATCACCTGTGCCTCGTGCAAAGAGAAACCCCTTGAACCACCAGGAAATGGTCAGCACGTAGTGTCCTCAAGACCCTGAGGGAAAAGGAGAGGCTGGATTCTGTCGTGTGCTTCCCCGAGCAGACTGTCCAAGTCATTCGGCAGAATGTCTCACCACCAGAACTTTCCAACAGGCACCAAGACATCCCTTGGCTGGTGGTGGGAAGGGCACTGCCTGAGAGACCCTCCCGGTAAGCCTGGGCAGTCTGTGTCACCTCACGCTGCCCTCGAAGCTGCTGCTGGGGCTTAGAGACTGTCACACATCTCCTGCCCGAGTGTGCCTTTGTGAAGGAAGTCTGGGGGGGTCGATACAGCGGGTTTGTGTCCGGGATTCCCTGCTCCACGGTCTGTTCCCCCGGGACGCACACCGAGACAAACATCGATTGGAGGACCATCAGTGAAAGATGCTCTGCCCGAAACCTGTTGGGTCTCCCAGAGCGTGGGGTTGACCGTGACCGAGTGTTTCAGACTGGCAACATTCCAAAGTCCAGGACTACGGGCTGCAGGATGCATTAAAGCCCAAGGACAGCTATCGCCAAGGGGCAGTGGGGAAAGACTACCCAGTGAGGTCTTCCTGCTCACAGAGTCCATTCAGTTATCAGACCCTCCCCGTGCCCCAAATATCCGCAAGTATCGTCTTGTATCAGTAAGAAAAGCCTTGGATTTGTTTGTTCTCCAGACAGAGTGCAGAATGGGAGTTTCTCTTGTGACTGTTTTCCCTGGAACTTAAGAGACAGAGGGGTGACCTTACAGAGGTCTATAAAACCCATGAGATAAGGTAAATAGGAAGCCGCTTTCCCCCCCAGGTTGGGGGAGCCTATAACTAGAGAGCATGGGCGAGAGATCCAAAAGGTGGCAGAAGGGGCAATTCTTTCACACAGAGGGGTGTGACTGCCTTTGGGAAGGTGTCCATCAGAATAATACTCTCGGCTGGGGTGTGCAGGAGGGTGAAGTTAAACGATGCCCTCTGTGTGCTTAAAGTTTCTGAGCATTTTGTAAAGTCAGTAACCAAACCTTTCTCGCCTTCATCCTTGAACAGAAATCGCAAAGGGTTTTGAAGGAAAAAATCCAGCGGTATAAGGAAGAGAATGAGAACCTGTATGAGGTATGAACTGCACTGGTGCATTCAGTCATCTTCTGACGAGGTTGGAGAATGTCACTGCCTCTCTCTCTCTCTCTCTCTCTGATCACACCACACTCCCAGTCCCAGAACAAATTGAAATGTTTTACCCAGTTCCCATTACAGCCAACGATTTACATTCTTGACATTAGGTTTGGAGTGTGGAGATCCATCAACTACGCTCCTTCAATAAACCACCACATCACGGATTTATTAGGAGACCAGAGATTTATTTAAGCAAGGCACAAAGACGAATTACACTCCCAGTTTGAAATAGGAAAGTGGAAACGTGAAGCCTTCATAGCAACCTTCAAACACACACGCGCACAGTCACACGGACGCACACAGTCTCACACACACGCGCACATGCACACACATGTGCAAACACACACGCAGTCACACATGCACACGCGCACGCACACAC
>NW_025203149.1:0-8248 GCF_004010195.1 Chiloscyllium plagiosum
GGCGGGAAGGTAGCTGAGAGTGCTTCAGTTAGGTGGAAGTAGAGTAATGGTGCTAGTTCGAAGAGCAGTATGGAGCGGATAGGTTGCAAGGAACATGGACAGGTAGGACAGCTCATGAGGATCGTGCTGAGTTGGAAATTAGGATTTGGGCAGAAGAAAAAAAAGGAAACTGATGAAATTGGCATTGGTTCCCTTGGTCGGAGGGTCCCAAGGTGGAAGATTACACGTTCTTCCTCCAGGTTCTGGAGGTTAGGCGGTCAGGAATCACAGAACCAGCATGTCTTGCCAGATTGGGAGGGGGAATTCACATGTTCAGCCACTGGTTGGTGGGTTTGGATGATGCGGTGTCCCAGGTGTGTTTTGATGCGTTCTACAAATAAGTGTCCTAACGCCCCAACGTAGAGGGAACCACACTGAGATAAACAGATACAGTAAATGACATGTGTGGAAGAGCAGGTAAAACTTTGAACGATGTGGAAGGCTCCTTGGATGGAGGTGAGGGGAGACATCGGCGCAGGGTTTGCAATTACTGCAGTAGCAGGGGAAGGTGACGTGGACCTGACAAGAGAGACCAGGAGGGAATTGTGTTCATGAAATGCGGATAGAGGTGGAGGATAAACTAAATCTCTGTGTTGGGCTCCGGCTCGAGATGGCGAAAAAGGCTGAGCATGATAGTTCCGAGGTTGTTGGGGTGCAAGGTGCGGATCGGGTGTTCTGTCCTTATTGATTTTGGAAGGACGGGGTTCGAGGGCAGAGGTGCTAAAAGTGGATAAGCTGCGCAGGAGGGCATCATCGAACACGTAGGAGGGGACATTGTGATCTTTGAAGAAGGAGGCCATCTGTGATGGAACTGGTCCTCCTCGGAGAGGATGCAGTGGAGGCGGTGGATTTTGGAATAAGGAATTGTGTTTTTTCAATAGAAAGGGTGGGAGAATGTGTAGTCCAGGCAGTTGTGAGGGTAAGTCTGTTTTTCGAAGATGTCACTGTTCAGTCAGTCACCATTGATGGAGACGTTGGACCGGGAGGTGAAGTGAGGTGTCCCAGATAATCCAGGTGAATTTAAGGTCGAGTGGAATGTGTTCGTGAATTTGATGAACTGTCCAAACTCCTCGTGCGAGCACGAGGTGGCGCCGATACAGTCATCAATGTAGTGGAGGAAAAGGTGGGGAATGGTGCCAGTATAACTGCGTAAAATGGACTGTTCCAAGTAACTGACAAAGAGACAGGTTTAGCCCCGGAATATGTATCTTTATAGTTCAATATATCCCCAATAATCCCATTTCAAATGGTAGGCAGCCATTCCATTTTTGCCAGAATGTGGAAAACGTCGCTTTTATCCACAGTGGTCTTCATCTACCGCATATTTCGGTGGAAGGCATAAGGATGATGTCAGGGGGGAGGTTCTTTACCCAGAGAGTGGTGGGGGCATGGAATACGCTGCCTGTGGGAGTGGCAGAGGCAGAATCATTGGTGACCTTTAAGCAGCAATTGGAAAGGTACATGCATGGGTGCTTTAGCTCGGAAAAATGTTCGGCTCAACATCGTGGGCTGAACGGCCTGTTCTGTGCTGTATTGTTCTATGTTCTATGTACTAAGTGGGCGGCACGGTGGCGCAGTGGTTAGCACTGCTGCCTCACAGCGCCTGAGTCCCGGGTTCAATTCCTGCCTCAGGCGATTGACTGTGTGGAGTTTGCACGTTCTCCCTGTGTCTGCATGGGTTTCCTCCGGGTGCTCCGGTTTCCTCCCACAGTCCAAAGATGTGCAGGTCAGGTGAATTGGCCATGCTAAATTGCCTGTACCGTTAGATAAGGGGTAAATGTAGGGGTATGGGTAGGTTGCGCTTCGGCGGGTCGGTGTGGACTTCTTGGGCTGAAGGGCCTGTTTCCACACTGTAATATAATCTAAAAAATCTAATCTATATTTCCCCATTCACTCCACTTAACTCAACCAGCTTGGAACGTTTTTATACTCTTCACTCTGCTCACTATCTGACATAGTTTACTGCTGTCAGAAGTCTTGGATATATTGCATTCGATTCCCACAACCAAATGTTTGATCTGTCAGTGAACAGCTGGGGTACAAGAACCTTGTGATGCTGTCACTCCAAACAAAACAATCGTTCTATTTCAGTGTTCCTAGTCCAGGATCATGGCAGAGTATGGCTCCTGCGCTGCAGCTCATCCCATACGACGACTTTTCTGTTTCTTAGTTTACTCCATCTCTTTGCCTTTTTAACTCATCTACCTTGTCCCGAGCTTGCACGGCATCGACAGTGATGAGAAGTCAGCAATCAGGCCTTGAACACTCTCGAGCCTGGCTTAACACAGACTTCGACCACAGTCATGGACTAGTTGTCCAGCTGGGCTTAGGATGCAGGCGTCCAACCATGCACGGTACAGTGACCTTGAATTTGGCCCAGCATGTCGACTTCGAGTAGTTCCAAGGTGCAGGCCAAGAGCAGGGCATTGAACTGCTCCAAGCAGCATTTGGCATGAACCAGCAGCCATGGTGTGGCCCGCGAACTGAGCCCCTGATCGATTTCGAACCGGACTTATAGCGGACATCCATGGTGTGGACCCCGAACTGGACAAAAGTTGATGAGCTTAAAAGGGGCCTGAAATGGACCTCGAATGGACCCTCAGAGGGATCCCGACCTTGCAGAAGTAATCGGACCTCGAGATAAGCCCTGGGAATGGACCTCAAGCCAGGCAAAGAGCACAAACCTCGAGCTAGCTCCAATTCTGGACCTCCATTTGAGCCAATGTTTCGCTCTCAAGCTGACCCCAGTGTGCTTACCCTTAGCAAACCTATAGGTAGACTCAGGGAACAGACCTCGACTGATCTCCCACAAGGCCAAGGGGGCGGACATCAAGCCAGGACATTCTGTGTTTCAGTGTATGGGCGACCAGCTGGGCCCAGGTTGCTGACCTTGATTGGGTCTGTCACAGATCTGGAGCTGTGCCCAGGATGAGGACCTCAAGTCAGATCCAGGGAGTGAAGCTTGAGCTGCAACCATGTCGTAGACCTCAAGTGTGGAACCCAAGTGGCCCTAATACAGACCTTCAGCTGGTTCTAAGACGTAGAACTTTACCAGGAGAGAGGAAATGTTCATTAAGCTGCGCCTACCAAAGATCTCGAGAGGGTACAGGTCTGGAACTTGTACCAGAACCAGAGTGTGGACCCAAGTTCTGTATCCCTAGCGGGCCCAGGATGTGCATTTCGATCCGGGCCCAGGAAGTAGACCTCAAACTCGATAGCTGAGCATAGACATTGGGTGGCCCAATCACTAAACTCGGGTGGGGCCAGGATCCGGAATTTGGATGTAACAAGCACAGGCCTCGGTTATTCTCCTGGCATGGATCTGTTGTGGGTCTTCCATGGACCATCAGTAGGGCCAGCATGGAGGAGAGCGAGTCCTTACTTGTTTTTCCAGAGCAAGCAGAGAACCTGGAATCTGCAGCTGCTGTATCAACAGAGGCGATAACGTCGAAATATGGCCGACATCAAAATATGTTGCCTGAGCATCAATGCTGGAAGCAATGAAGTGGTGGCCGAAAAGCAGCAAACCCACTTTGATTAATTTGGCCGTGTGTTGAGAGACACAACTCTGACTTTGGTGGTTGCAGTGCAGACGGCGACGAGGCTGTAGTGGAGGAATATCGACAAATCAGCAAGGATTGTGCCTGAGGATCAGCAAGTTCAGTGTTATTTTAGTCCGGTGCAGATAGCAGTGAAGAAGTCGTGTAGGGATTATGGCGTAGGTATTGTTGACGGTGAAGGGCTGCTCAGGACAGCTGGACACTTCAAGCTACGTCTTCTTTTTTCCTGTTTCTTAAATTGTGCAGGAAGGCACCGTTTTGTGGCAACACCTGCGAGCTTTTCACTATTTTTTTATTGTATTTTTACTTTAAAACACGTGGCAATAAAATTACAATCAAAAATTCTATCTGCTGTTTACTGATGGCTCTCCCATTCCAATGAGATTTACTTTTGCACACTAAGCTTGGGAATTAAACTTTTCTGCAAACCCAAATATTTATTGCTTCTCCATACACCTTTCAGTTTCTCAAGTACGTTAACTGGTTCTGAAATTTTTATTGGCTTTATCTATACCTATGCTTTTCTGTCCAAATAAATTCTTCAAAACAGTTTGTTTACGAACTTCATTCGATTCCCTTGTTCTCACCGGACTAAAGTTTCCTCGTATTGCTGAGAAATTTTTTTGTGCTTTGTTTGTTTCTGTGAAGATAGAACTGAATTTGTAGCTTCATAATTCTGCAATTTCACTGTTCTCCATTCTTCATTCGCAATTCTCTCGTTTCGGACTGCCAGGAGCTACTCTTGTTTTCTGTTAACTTTCACTTTGCCAGACCCTTAGAAGTAATTAAAGATCTCCGTTGTCAGCCTTGTTTTCAGGAACCCTGCATTCCCTGCCTTAAACTGCTCAATGGTTGCCTTTCAACAACCGTATAGTCAACTTAGCATAGACTCTATACTGTCAGAAATATTGGACGATCTATGTCAGTCACAGTTTCCTCCAAGATGTCCGTCGTCTTGAATGTTTTGTCTTTTCAAGTGGTCGTCCGGGTTTTTTTTAAAGCTTGTGAGTTTGCCCATGACAATTACTCTTTCAGGAATAGTTGTCACGGGAAAACTTTCTCTTCTGGACACCCAATACCCTTTGCGTGAAAACCAATCCACAATCCTCCAGGAACATCAACCCCTTAACTTTAAACTTGCATTCTCTTGTTCTTCCCCGTTTCGTGAAAAATAACATTTGCTGGCAAGCCATCCCACCCATACCACTTATAATCGTATTCTTCAGAATTAGCTCCCCGTTAACCTTCAAAGCAAACAACATGATTTTATCCACCGAAGATCGGATCTGTCCCGTGTGAGAAACAAAGCCCACTCACTAAACAGCGGCCTTGGTTACAACTCACCTGACGCTCACAGTTTGTTCAACTTTGAACCAACTGAAACCAACAACCCTCCCTCGCATCTTGTGTCAATCTAATCAAGAGTTTCACAGTCCGTCATCTGTGGGCGGCACGGTGGCACAGTGGTTAGCACTGCTGCCTCACAGCGCCAGAGACCCCGGTTCAGTTCCCACCTCAGGCGGGCTGACTGTGTGGAGTTTGCACGTTCTCCGCCTGTCTGCGTGGGTTGCCTCCACGTGCTCCGGTTTCCGCCCACAGTCCAAAGATGTGCAGGTCAGGTGAATTGGCCATGCTAAATTGCCCGCAGTTTTAGGTAAGGGGTAGATGTCGGGGTATGGGTGGGTTGCGCTTCGGCGGGCGGTATGGACTTGTTGGGCCGAAGGGCCTGTTTCCATCCTGCAAGTAATCTAATCTACTCTTCAAAGGATCGATATGGAGTTGTTGGACTGCGAAGCCTTTTCCATACAGCGGTATCAGACATTTTTCCAATGCACTTCCTCTGATTTTACGGAACTTTCAACTTCTTTTGTTTATCAACATTCAGTCTTCTTTCCCTTTTGTTTGTTGCTGCTTGGAAGGATGCATGTATATTGTGTGCACTGCAACGTTTCTTTAAATAACAGACATTGCCTGATTTCCATTAAATATTTTTCATGTAGTTTTCCAATTCACTCAATTCCCAAGTCACCCAGCCCTACATATTTCCATGGCTTGCATGATTCAGGTTTTTAGTTTATTTCAGCAGGAGGAAGAGCAGGAGCGTCGAACTGGTGGCTGTCAGGAAGGTAAATCAATGATTTAAAATCGTACCTTTGCCATTTTTGTGTCATCAGCAGGAAGAGAAAAAACATCAACTGGGAACTGACGGGAAGATGAATCACTGATTTTAAAACTTATTTCGTGAATAGGCAGAGCTCACACTGAGCATGAGTGGACACCGGAACGCTGAGTAAGTGAAGCAATGCATTTGGGTGTGTGCATTAAACGAAACATCACTTCGGGAGTGTCTCCCACCTGTCCTCTTCCTCTAACCAAAACGAAAGTTCTGTGTGCCAGATTGGTAAGATAAACAGTACTTTCTGCATTCTTTATTTTTCTACTGGCTCTTTGGCAATTTCAAATGATGGGCACGGCGATTAGGGCAGGTGAATGTCCCTCCTGCAGAATGAGGGAGATAAGTGTCACCAACAGTGTCCCTGCTGACTTCCTCTGCGGGCATTGCACCCAACTCCAACTTCTAGAATACCCTGCTAGGGAGCTGGTGCTGAATGAACATCGCATTCATCGTGAGGCGGGGGAGGGTGTTATTGATAGTAGTTAAAGGAAGTTACACCTCAGATGGAAGAAAAGATCGGATATGTTAGAGTCAGTGGACGGGAAGGACTTTGGCCCGCAATGTAGTTAAATCCTGTCGCCGTTTAGTTCAACAGAAGTATACTAGTTTAGATATTGTTGGGGGGTGCTTTCGAGGAGCAAGCCATGGGATACCGATCTCCCGCACAGAGTCAGTTCCTATTGCTCAGAAGGGAAGAGGGTAGATGAGCAGGGCATTAGTTACTGGTGACTCCACAGTCAGAGGAACAAATAGGAGGTTATGTGGGAATGTGAGGAATTCAGCGTTGGTGCGATGCCTCTCATGTGCTCGGGGTCTTGATGTCATGGATTAAGCTTTCGTGATTCTTGAGTGGGAGGTGGGATGTGGAGCAGCCCCAAATCGTGGTTCACAGAGGTACTAACGGCACAGTTAGAAAAAGGGATGGAGATTTAAACTCAGGGAGAAAGGATGGAAACTCAGTGCCTTAACAAATATTTCTTATTTGGTTGGTGTCCGTACTACATGCTGGCGAGGCGAGGAACACGGAGAAATATCAGTTGTAAACGTGGCTGCAGGGACAGTGTAGGAGGGAGTTTTTTGGTTACCCGGACAATTAGGGTTCATTCTGGGGTAGGTTACATGTCTGCACGCAAATTTGTCCACACCTGAAAGAGAGGGGTACAAATATCCTGGGGGCGTGTGGGAATTCGCTATGGCTCTTCAGCAGAATTTAGACTAATTCAGCAGGGTGAATGAGAATCTGATTCACAGTTTCAGTGTTCAAGAGTTTGACAGTAGTGAGATCAGAAATGAAGTTTCAAGGTCGCAAATGTTCATCATTAAGCAGGAAGGTGGTTTGATGTGTTTATCCTTCAACGGCAGGAGCACACAAAAAACTGTGGCTGAACTTGATGCATGGCTTCGTACCTGGGACGTCGATATTGTGCTCATTTCGGAGACATGGATAGAGCAGGGACGGCAATGGTTATTGCAGGTTCCAGGATTTGGATGTTTAAATAAGAAAATAGAAGATGGAAAAAGAGGGGGAGGTGTGGCATTATTAGTCAAGGACAGTATTACGTGGCAAGAACATTTGAAATCTCATCTACTAAGGTCGCATAGTTGAGGTTGGAACAGGAAAGGAGAGGTTGCCGTTTGGGAGATTTCCACAGGCCTCCGAATACTTTCAGTGATATACAGGAAAAAATTACGAAGATAATCCTGGATAGAACCGAGAGTGACAGTTTAGTTATTGTGGGGGCTTTAACCTTCGTAATATTGACTGGAAATACTACAGTTCCAGTACTTTAGATGGGTAAGATATGCGCAGGATGTTTCCCATACACAGTATATAGACAAGTCAACAAGGGCGGCTTCATTGGATTCGGCACTGCGTCATGAAACTGAACAAGTGTTAGATTTACAGGGAGGTGAGCACTTTGGTGTTATAGATCACAATTCGATTAAGTTTACTTTAACGATGTAAAGGGAAAAGTACATACTACAGGGCAAGAGTAAATGTCGGGGAAAGACGATTATGATGTGTTTAGACAAGATTTAGGATGCATCAAATGAGGAATAAAACTGAATGGGATGGGCACAATTAACATGTTGAGCTTATTCAAGGAACAGCAACAGCAGGTCCTTGATAAGCATATGACTGTCAGGTAGGGCAGAAGCGGTGAGTGAGGGAAACATGATTGACTACAGAAGGTGAATCTTATGTCAAGAGCAAGAGGAAGCCTTTTGTCAGGATGAGACGTGAAGGCTCAGTTGTGGCGCTTCACATTTAAAAGTTAGCCAGGAAAGAACTAAAGAGAGAGTTAAAAAGAGCCAGGAGGGATCATGGGAATTCGTTCTCAGAACGGATCATGGAAAAATCTAAAGCTTTCTCCGGGTGCATCAGGAATAACATAAGACAATGTTGTTAAGGAGAACATTAAGATGCAGGCGACTGGACGAGATGGGATGAGGTTCACAACGAGGAGGTGTT
>NW_025203150.1:0-1079 GCF_004010195.1 Chiloscyllium plagiosum
TTGACTAAGCTCGGATTTTTCTCTCTGGAGTGGACGAGGCAGAGAGGTGAGCTAATTGAGATATACAAGATAAGGAGAGGCATGGATAGAGTCGATAGTCAGATACTATTCCCGAGGCAGGATGGACTGGTACGAGTGGTCATACTTTTAAGGTGTTAGGAGGAAAGTATAATGGAGATGTCAGAGGTAGGTTCTTTATGCAGAGAGTTGTGAATGCATGGAATGCGTTGCCAGCGGTGGTGTTGAAAGCAGAGTTATTAGGGACATTTAGGTGACTGCTGGATATGCACATGGACAGCAGTGAATTGAAGGGTGTGGAGGTTAGGTTATTTTGTTTTAGATTAGGATTAATACTCAGCACAACATCGTGGGCTGAAGAGCCTGTTCTGTGCTGTACTTTTCTATGTTCTATGTTCTACTTCTGTTCATGAATGACCATTTGACGAAGGTATTGTGTCTGTTGTATTGTTGAGAAACTTAGTGAAATTTTGTCTCTGTGAAAAAGACCAAAGAATCATCTTTATTTCTTTGTTATTTACTTTGTCCCAATTGCAGCTTTTCTTCTGCTGCCAATCGAGGGCACATATTTGACTTTCCTGATCACATATTGCTTTACGTGCAGTAAGCTGTTGCAAACACATTTGTATCTCTCACCAGTTTAATTTCATGGTGTTTTCTCTCACAATGCATTATTTTGTTAGTCCCTCCCTTTACTGAATTAGAAACTGTTCTGAGTCTCCAGGCACGGGGTTTATTTATATTTTATACATTTAGTACTTTACCACTGCACCAGAAAACGCTCCCCACCACCCACTATCGCCTTTGTACACCTCTTCCTTTAATTAACAACATTCTTTACCTTCCCCTGAATTCCATGATTAGATCTTTTTAGGCTTTTGCTGATGTTTGCAACTCAAATTTGTTACAAACGATGAAATCATTAAAATCTTTGATTAAAATGGAAGCTAACCAGACTACAGAGTATACAGACTGTCGCATTATCAGGAGCAGTGGGGAGGCATTGCTTCACTGTCAGGTTGTCCACTTGCCAGATGTCAGCTGGCTTGTGCCTTTGAGTA
>NW_025203150.1:2188-8253 GCF_004010195.1 Chiloscyllium plagiosum
CTCTCTCTCTCTCACTGTCTCTCTTTCTCTCTGGTTGTCTCTCTATCTCTCTCTCCCATTGGATGTCCCACCCTCCCTCTCTTACTGTCCCTTCCTCCCTTTCTAGCTGTTCGTCCCTCTCTCTCGCTTTCAGTCTCTTTTTCTCTCTTGCTGTCCTGCACTTGCTCTGTCTCCCGCTGTCTCTCTTTCTATATGTCCTTTTCACTGTTTCTCTATCTCTACCTCCCTCCCTCGCGCTATCTTACACTGTCTCCCCTGTCTTGCTGTCTTCCCCTCTCTCTTGCTCTCTCCCTCTCTCTCACTGTCTCCCCCTCTCCCTACTCCCGTCTCTCTCTGTCACGCACTCTCTCTCACTGTCCCCTTCTCTCTCACTTGCTATCCCACGCTGTCTCTCGCTCAGTGTCCCGCGCTGTCCCCCTCTCTTACTGTCCCGCGCTCCCTCTCGTTCACTGTCCAGCGCTGTCCCTCTCTCTCTCTGTCCCGCGCTGTCCCTCTCTCTCTCTTTCCCGCGCTCCCTCTCGTTCACTGTCCTGCGCACCCTCTCGCTCACTGTCCAGCGCTGTACCTCCATATCTCCTCCACCCACCCCTCTTCCATGTGTAATAGTGTATGGGTTAGCTATACCCTAAAACTCCGAGAATAAACTCCAATCTTCACCTGCAAATCGTACCCATGGAAGATAACCAGAACTTCTGCTTAGTTTTTGTGCAAGCACCACCGAGGACGATAGACACACATTTTCTGTTTGCCGACATGTGTCTCCCTGCATATCTTTCACGCACTTGCCAATGTAGTATGAATTGAACAAGTTGTTTTTTTCATCCTTTTCAGATTTTTTTCTGTTGTTTTCCTACAGTACGGTTAAAGGGTGCTGACAAATCTCAAAATGCGGACACTCTGCCTGTTCCTGTTGGTGCTGCTCACAGTCCCCATGTCAGATGCGGCTGTACTGGATAACCGTGTCTTGAGTGACATTGTCAATCAGTAAGTGTCAGTGAAACAGATCTTGCATGGCCATCTCTGTAAGCTGGAGGCTGTGCTCAATCTGAGGTCAAATCAGAGCCTGGTTGCCTGGAGCAGGCTGGTAATAAATGGCAAGGACACGGCAAGTATAGGGAGTGCTCTGTATCTGTGGGAAATAAGCCTGAACCTATTAACCAGGACTCTCATTACTCCCAGAGGAAGGGACTTCCAAGGAAACTATTTCCAGATTTCCCGGGGTCATATCTCGAACAGTGATTTCGATAGCACCCGCTGACCCCGAAGTAAAGGAGAGAGTGAAATACATCGGAGTGAGCTTTGAAGAGAAAGTCCAAATCCCTCACACAGGCAACATTTTAATGTTTACGGAATCATCTCACTCACCTCTCAGTTTCCCTTTGTCTCCCTCTGCCGCCTTTGCTATTATTCCCATTTCCTGTCAGTCTGCAAGTCTTTTGTTCTGTTTATCTCTGTATGCCCCAAACATTTTTCTGGTTAACAATTCTTCCAGGATTCTCCCTCCCTCCAGCTCCCACTGATTGCACCTGTAGCTCTCATTCTCTCTCTCTCTCTTTCTCTCTCCCCATCTCTATTTATTTCTAACCATCCCGTGTATCATGCGGCATCAAGTCGTGCATCAGTCAAAGTAACTTATAATGAAGTTACAGCGAGTTATCAAGAAGGCTTGTGAGAGTCTCTGATTCATTGCAGGAGGATTTGTACAAAAAAAAGTAACATTGTTCTGCTCTGTGTCAATTACTCTGATTCTCTCTTTAAACATCTCACTGATCCCAGAATTTACTACAACACTGGGACAGGGATACAAAGCAATTCAACATTGACCTTCCCATGCAAGAACTTGAAATGTGAATTGCAGGCTGTCACGTTTTCTTTAATATGATGGGCATTGTTCCATGTAACTCATCTCAAACTGTGCCTACTGACACTGCAAAGAGAATGTATTACCCAAACTCTGTACCTTGACTCACACCCTGACGTTACCTCTTTCAGGTTCCGGATAACAGCTGGGCACCAGGCGACCGATTATGGGAGAGAACACTTCTCCTTCCTGGTGGCATTACCTGCTTCCCAGTGCAGAAAGACCAACAGACGTGTAGACTTTAACCCTGGCAGACCAATACATCCTTTCATTACCTACGATGTGAACATTTTCCTGAACTCCCGAGGTGGAAATTACCTCGCTGTGTTCCCGAACAGCGGCAGTCGTTGCCCAGAAAGTAAATTGCTGAACCCCGCCCAGATCAAGAGCAACCGCACCGCGGCTCAGCTTTTCCAAACTCTGCTGAATAACACAATCCAGCACAATAACCAGCCAGTGGGCTTTATCATTCTCTACACCACCTATCAGAGCCGACACCAGGAAATCCGGGAAAAGCTGGCTGCAGTGGAGAATACTGAGTTTAATATCAGAAGGTGTGATGTAGAATACCCATTCAGGTGTAGAAAATGTTCCGTACCGGAATACTGCATCGAGCAGACTTAAAATTGGCGAGTCCTCTACTGATGCAGGCAGGGCATTCCATATCCTTACTACTCTCTGATTAAAGAATCTATCTCTGATATCTGGCCGATATGTATCACCCCTCAGTTTAAACTATACCCCCTTATGCGAGCAATTACCATCTGAGGAAAACGGTTCTCACTGTCTGCCCTATCTATTCCTCTGATCATCTTGTGTGCCTCTGTCAAGTCACCTTTTAACCTTCTTCTCTCTAAGGAAAACAGCATTAAGTCCATCAGCCTTCTTCATAAGACCTTCCCTCCGTACCAGGCACAATCCTGATAAATATCCTCTGCACCATTTGCAAAGCTTCCACATCCTTCTAATAATGCAGTGAGCAGAACTGTGCGCAGTAGTCCAAGTGTGGCCACACCAGAGTTCTTTTACAGCTGCAACATGACCTCATGGCTCCAAAACTCAAATACCTCTATTAATAAAAGCTAACACACCTTTTCCATGTTAACAACCCTTCAACGTGGGTTGAAAGTTTCAGGGCTCTAACATGGACACTGAGGTCTCTCTGCTAATCCACACTACCAAGAATCTTACCATTAGCTCAGTACTCTGTATTTCTGTTACTCCTTCTAAAGTGGATCACCTCTCAGTTTTCCGCATTAACCTCCACTTGTCACCTGTCAGCCCAGCTCTGTAGCTTATCTATTTCTCACTGTAACCTACAGCATCATTTTTCACTATCCGCACCTCCACCAACGTTAATGGCATCCGCAAATGTACTAACCCAGGCTTCTGTACCCTCATCCACATCATTTATAAAACTGATAAACAGCAGGGGCATCAAAACAGATCCTTGCAGTACACCTCTAGTAACTGAACTCCAGGATGTAACAATTCCCATCAACCACCACCCTCTGTCTTCTTCCAGCCAATGAATGATCCAAACCGCTAGATCACCCTCAATCCCATGCCTCCGTATTTTCTGTGATAGCCTACCGTGGGGAAACTTGTCAAACGCTTTTCTGAAACTGATATGTTTGACAACAATATTTGAAAGGGTTCAGAAAAGATTTCCAACGATGCTGCCAGGGTAGGACGGTTTGAGGTATGGGGAGAGGTTGAATAGACTGTATTCACTGTGATCTAACCTTGCTACACAGTCTGTGGCTTAGCAGTAGAGGAACCTTGTTGAACACTGTTGTGGAGAAAATATAGAGAACCACCAGGTGACGCAGAGAGTTCTTCAAGGAGTAGGCCTTTTATTTGCAAACAAAAAACCGTGACACCGAGAAAGCTGATTCTCGAAAGTCCACTGACCTCAGGCTCCGTGGATTTTTATATTTTTTTAATCATGTTTCTGCTAGCTGATCAGCATGTCCAACTGCATTAATCAAGTACCTCACTCAAGGTACACAATAAACCAGTGGTGTTAGTTCCCATTATCACCTAAGTTGTACATTCTAGTTAATGTTATTCTCATGTCACCGTTAGATATTTATTGTTAACTCTGCTGCAGTGATCTTCAATTGCAGACTTACCTGTCATGATTGATATTTAGCTATTCCATTTGTGACAATATTCTCCTGTCTCAAGCTCACTCTAGTAACTATTAATTAGCTATTTTAATGTCATGTCCCAAATATTTATAGTCCCAATCCTGTCATAATAACACTTAACAGGAACATGCTTTATTATTTGTGTTATCTCATCTTGCCATAGTGACCTTTCAGCCTGAACCTTACTCTGCTAATTGGTGTAAGAATGTTCCACGATGGTTATCCCATCCTGCCCCTGTCTTCCACAAAATACAGATGCCAGTGGTCTTCATGCTTTAACCCTTCCCATGCTATCATGTTCTTTATTTTCCATATTCCTCCTTTTGAGACCTACTGGTCTCACCCATGGAAAGAAGACAATAAGCTTAGCGTCTCTTGTGCCCAATACCAGATATATAGATCCCAACATGGACAAAATAATTTTCGGAGTCTGAAACCTAAAGGGTTCTTCCTCCATTCCTGAGGTCCCTTGGGCCAAAAACCTGCCCTCCAATAACCGGAACAGGAAAAAAGACCCAAGATCTCTCACAATCTTTGACCCGCACCATGTTCTTCAGAAGTATCATCGACGTCCCCACGTGGACATATTCCTTGCATTGTGGCAGTTGTTAGATCATAACCATCGAACAGTGGGGTTCCACCAGAGGAGTAAGCTTTTTCTGTGGTAGCTGAAATGACCACAAGTTGCCGTGCAGTGTCGCGAACTAAAAAGTACTTAATAAAATGTAGCGCACAACAAAAGATGAAGACAACAACAAGCAAATCCGCACCTACAGTAAGACCAATCTTGACAAACCATGCTCCTCAAGACCCTAATATAGTATTCAGCCAATCAAAAGCCCGATGACCAAACCCTGCATTGTTTCTATTTTTATCTCCCTTCTTAGATTGTTTAGTTTTTTCATTGCTTAAGTCAAAGATCCCCCAGGGCGAGTGCCGTTAGGTATAAAGGTAGAGCAATGTTCCCCAAACATCACACAAACTCCGCCTTTTTCTTCCTGCATCCAATCTAAGGCCTGTCTGTTTTGTCATGTAATTTTAGTGGTAGCATCCAATTGTTCTCCGAAGGCCACAACGGCATCATCAGTTTAATTGATAAATCTCTGTTTTTGTAATAAATTTAATTAATCCATTGAGATAAGAGCTTCCCAGTCCGCGGCAATCTCATTGCGGGCCTTAAACCCGTTAGGAATACCTCTTGGCTGTCCTATATTAGCAATCTGAATTGTCGGATCAGGGACATACCGTCGCTTAGTTCGGCGACTGTAACGTAGCGTCAAGCTGCATGTGGCAATATAACTACCTCGTGTCGGAGCATTACGTGGGCAAAGCTGCCACTCCTGTCAGTGGGCAGCGTCATGCGCAATCCTGCCTTCTTACCTCCCAGCCAGTAATTATCTGTCAGTGGGATTCGTTGAGAATTTAAAACAGCCCCAAATGTGGTGTCCACATCCATTTGAATTGTATTCCCACAAAGACCCATAAAGTAGCCTACTAGCGTGAAGCCATTTCACTTAAAGCTTTCAAAACTCAACCCTTCCCTTTTCCTGAAAGCAGCCTCGGGAAACATGTAATTAGTCTTACTGGTCAACCATGGGTTACCATATCAACCCCACCGTTGGTGTTGCTGCTAGCCCACGTCATCCTGCAGATATAATGTACTGGCCTGAAGTAGCAGGCACCAAAAGGGGGCAAGGGGATTGCCTGTAAGTTGATGAATCATTCGAGTAAAGGGGTCAGCTACTGTGCTGCAAACACCATTCAGTACAGATGCTCAAGTTAAAGGGCATATGGACAACATAATATGAGGGGGTTAACTTAGTACACAAGAAGCAGTCCTGCCAAGCCATTACTACGACCGTGTAGTTTGCCCATTGATACCAGTGATTGTCACGGGCGTGTACCCATGCTTGGCAGCAAAGTAACCCTGGCATTACCTGTCCAGGTTTGCCAAGTTAATGGTCGCCAAGTCTGATTATGCAGGCCTGGCATCAGAGAGGTGGTTATCAGGGACATCTCCCATGTCTTCCCCTTTCCTTGCTGCCAGGAGG
>NW_025203151.1:0-4395 GCF_004010195.1 Chiloscyllium plagiosum
TGGGCAGGAGCTGAAGGAAGCTAGACAAGTGCCATTTGTTCCTCTCCAGTTAAAAGTGTTTTAACCAGTTGCTCCGACATGTTATGACACACCTCCATGTCAGGGAGAAATTTCGACCAAGACTTTCTGGCAAATGGGATACAAACCCATGTCTATTTTATGGTTGCACCAACAAGAGAACTGCATTTCTACATTTTTAAGCTCAATGGTCTCACAATAGACAGTTGCGAACTCTCAACATTTTGATGAGAATAAAGCACATAAGAAAGCAAATTAGGAATAGGCCATTCAATCCTGTGAGCCTGCTCTGCCATTTAATAAAATCTCACCTCAGCCTCAATTCCACTTTCCTGCCTTCTCTCCATAACACTTTAATCCATTCCTATTTAAAAATCTGTCTATCTCCTCTTTAAATTCACTCAGTGTCTCAGCAACCACTGGGGTTTTGAGTTCATGACCATTTGAAACAAGTAATTTCTCCTTTGTTCTGAGGAAGGATCACTGGACCCGAAATGTTAACTCCGAGTTCTCTCCACAGATGCTGCCAGATCTGCTGAGCTTTTCTAGCAATTTTTATTTTGTGTCTGACTTTCAGCAGCCGCAGCTCTATCGGTTTTTAATTTCTCTTCATCTCTGTTTTAAAAACTGTTACCCCTTATACTCAAACTATGACCTCTCATTCCTAATTGTCCTACAAGAGGAAACATCCTCTCTATGTCTACTTTGTCAACCTCTTTAGCATCTTACGTTCCTCAATTAGATCATCTCTCGTTCTTCTAAACTCCAGACAGTTTGGGCCTCAACTGCTCAATCTCTCTTCATAAAGATAAAGCCCTCATCTCTCGAATTAATCAAGTGAAACTTCTCTGAACTGCCTCCAATACAACCACATCACTCCTCAAGCAAATGGACCAAAACTGTACACAGTACTCCACATGTAGTCTCACTAATGCCTTGTACAATTTCAACAACTGCTGGAATATTGCATGCAATTCTGGTCTCCTTCCTATCGGAAAGATGTTGTGAAAGATTTACAAGGATGTTGCCAGGGTTGGAGGATCTGAGCTACAGGGAGAGGCTGAGCAGGCTTGGACTGTTTTCCCTGGAGCGTCGAAAGCTGAGGGGTGGCCTTATAGGGGTTTACAAAATTATGAGGGGCATAGATAAGATAAATAGACAAAGTCTCTTCCCTGGGGTCAGGGAGTCCAGAATGAGAGGGCATAGGTTTAGGGTGAGAGGAGAAAGAATATAAAAGAGACCTAAGAGGCAACCTTTTCACACAGAGGGTGGTACGGGTATGGAATGAGCTGCCAGAGAAAGTGGTGGAGGCTGGTACAATTGCAACATTTAAAAGGCATTTGGATGGGTAGATGAATAGGAAGGGTTTGGAGGGATATGGGCCGGGTGCTGGCAGGTGGGACTAGATTGGGTTGGGATATCTGGTCGGCATGGACGAGTTGGACCGAAGGGCCTGTTTCCATGCTGTACATCTCTATGACTCTATAATCACACTTCCCTACTATACTCCATTCCTTTAACAGTAAATACCAATATTCCGTTTGCCCTCCTTATTATCTATTAAACATGAATACTCGCTTTCTGTGACTCATGCACAAGAACACTCAGATCCCTCTGCTCTAAAGAATTTTAAAGACTCTCTCCATTTACATAATAGATTGTCTTTTTATTCTTCTAACCAAATGGATTAACTCACACCTATCCAAGTTGGCTACCTCCTGCCTGGTGCATCCATTGGAATGCAGAAGAATGAGAGGTGACCTTAAGGAGACATACAGGATCCTGAAGGGACTTGACAGAGTGGGGCTGAGGGGATGTTTCCCCTTATGGGGTAGTCTAGAACTAGGGGATATAGTTTAAAAATAAAAAACTCACATGTGTAAGATGGAGATGAGGAGAACTTTATTTTTTTTCTCAGAGGGTTGTGATTCCAAGGCATTCCGAGGCAAGGTGAGTCCAAGGAAAAATGCACTGGAGGCTGGATGAATGGACATTTTTTAAGATAGTGTGACAATATTATGGCTTTAAGAGGTACTGAGTAGTCTGCTCCAAAGCCCAGAAAGTAAACAGCTTGAGAGGCCTTGTTTTGTTTTTAAAGTTGGAACAATAGAAGCAGTCTGAATGGGTGGGGGTCAAATCTCACAGAACCAGGATTTTTAGTTTTAGTTTTTTTAGTAGCAGTTGCTGGGGTCTTAAAGCTAGGTTTGGAAGCTGTAATACATTACTCCCTGTGACTCTCTGTCAGAGCTTTCTCTTCATGTTTTTTTCTCTCCTGGCCTATTTTACTGAAATAACCTTTGCCATGGGTGTTAATGGGATGTTACTATATTGGAACAGCTGCTGTTTAGTAATTAAATAATCTTTTATTCTGTTGAGAAAAGTTAGTCCCATTTTTTCTTCTTTGTTTTGTTGTATTTTAACTATAGAGTATGAATAAAGTGTGTTTTGCTTCAAGACTGGTAGCTTGACAAATTGCATCCAGAACGCAACACCTAGCACTTGCCTTTAAAACAAGAAGAAGTTGGGGTCCACGCTATCTTCTCATATTTTGAGGAGGATTTGACTGGTCCATAGGAGCCTCAACATGAAGCCCAGTGCAGTCTGGAGCCAAGACCTGGTGCTAACTGGAGGTTAGATGGTCTGGGTTGGAAGTCTGTTGTTCTGAACTTTTTTTCTCTATTTTCTAAGATCTTGTAACTGAAGAAACTCTACTGAGGTATGTTTGCACCTAAGGTGGCGCAGAAAGTGGCAATGTATAAATTTTTCACCGTACTCATTTGTGTACACGTGACAATAAAGCTAGTTCAAATTCAAATCCAGGTGGAAGTATTTGATTCCACTATGCTACCTCAAAGAAGTGTTGTCTTCTTATTAATGTTTATCCTTCAATCAACACCTAAATGTAGATTAAATAGTCACTATCTCATTGCCAATTAGCTCACACATTTCCTACCTCATAACAGTGTCTATATTCAAAAAAATACTTCTTGGAAGACAGTTTAGAACGCACGAGTTTTCTGCCCGAAATGTGACAGTTTCTCATCCTTAATAATTGTCCAAGAATTATACAATTCCTTGCAGCATCGTGATACTTTTAATAGTAAAGTTACACCACTTAATTCTATTGGGATTGAATGATTTTCTGGAGCAAACATCTCAGGAATGGTGACTCCTCAATGGAAGTGCAATAGCCCCATCTGGAGGCTGTATTCAGAACTGCATGTAAACATCTACCAGCACAAGCATAATGGATAATCCCAGAGGTTGAGAGTCCAAATTCCACAAAAGGCAATAGTTCTGGTGACTTGAAGGCCGCCAGCAGGCCACGGAAGCAGACAGACTGAAATGAAAAAAAGCAGTAGTATGCATTTTACTAAGATTTCGTCTACACAGGTGCTGCACAGTGGCTCAGTGGTCAGCACTGCTGCCTCACAGCACCAGGGACCCAGGTTCAATTCCAGCCTCAGGTGACTGTCTGTATGGAGTTTTATCACATTCTCCCTGCATCTGTGTGGAATTCCTCTTGGCGGTCTGGTTTCCTCCCACATTCAAAAGATGTGCAGGTTAGGTGAATTGGCCATGCTAAGTTGCACCACTGTGTTCAGGGATGTGTAGATTAGGTGCATTAGTCAGGGGTACATAAAGGACAATAGGGTAGGGAAATGGGTCTGGGTGGGTTGCTCTTCGGAGTGTCAGTGTGGACTTGTTGAGCTGAAGGGCCTGTTTCCACACTGTAGGGAATTCTATGACATGACCCTAATCTCTTTGCTGTTTAATGCACTTTGCTTTTAGCATTCTGCAGGGAGTTGAATGATGTAATAACTGACAAATTGTTTCAGCTTATTCAGAGGAGTCCTGATAGAAAGAGCTAAAGTTGAAACTAATCTGCAGAGGCAATAAGCAAAATTTTATATGACCCACCCAATATCAACAGCAGGTTGTGTGAAAGTTTTGTTTCAGTATTTAAACATTTGATTAATTATGGCTTTAACCTAGGATTTTGACTTCAACAATTAATACATAATTGTGACTCATTGAACAATGAAACAGCCGGGTTAGGGAGCCTTTTAAGGCTGTAGCTAGATAGATGCTATCTGACTATCTAAATGACCTATTACTTGGTATTTGTCCTGAAGTGGATTTCACTGCCTCTTAGGTGGTGTCTAACGTTTTGGAAGACATTTCACCTACTTTGGACTTTACTCACTTTGATTAGCCTTTTCTGCAGCTTATGCTATTTTACCATACCACAAGTGAGAAACTGCAGAAGCAGCGACACTGGGAGATACACCGACAGCATTAGCAGGAACCAAAGCAACAACAGCATCAACAGCAACAACAGCAGCAGCAGCAACAGCAACAGCAGCAACAACAGCA
>NW_025203151.1:5394-8254 GCF_004010195.1 Chiloscyllium plagiosum
GGCACACCGAGAGAGAGACAGAGATGATAGTCAGAGTGGGTGAGGCACACCGAGAGAGAGAGAGACAGAGATGATAGTCAGAGTGGAGTGAGTGAGCACACCAAGAGAGAGACAGAGATGATAGTCAGAGTGAGTGAGGCACACCGAGAGAGAGAGAGACAGAGATGATAGTCAGAATGAGTGAGGCACACCGAGAGAGAGAGAGACAGAGATGATAGTCAGAGTGAGTGAGACACACCGAGTGAGAGAGAGAGACAGATGATAGTCAGAGTGAGTGAGGCACACCGAGAGAGAGAGAGAGACAGAGATGATAATCAGAGAGTGAGGCACACCGAGAGAGAGAGACTCAGAGATGATAGTCAGAGTGAATCAGGCAGAGAGAGAGATACAGAGAGGACAGGTAGAATGAGTCAGGCACACTGAGTGGGACTGAGAGAAAGAGTGAGAGATACAGAGATGATAGTCAGAGTGAGTGAGGCACATAGAGAGAAAGAGAGAGACACAGTGAAGAGAGGGAGGTAGAGTAAGAGCCAGAGGATGCGCACACAGCAAATTGTCTCTTGTTTTTTCCCTCCACTCCAAACTCTGCCTGCCTCCTTTTCTCCCTCTACACCATCCCATTACCTCTTTACTCTTTGCCTAGCCTCTGATAGTTCCCTCTCCCTTTGTCCTGCTCCTATTGTTGCCCCATCTCTCTCTCTCTTTCTGTCTGCCTCTCTATCACAGCGGTGTGTTCCAACAGCTGTGGGAATAGTTCTCATCCTGCTGAATGAACCAATCTCCATGTCTGAGCCTGACAGCAATGCTCAATCATTCAGGCCATCGCGTCAGTTATGTACATATATAATCCCCACAGTGTGAAAACAGGCCATTTGGCCCAACAATTCCACAATGACCCTCTGAAGAGTAACCCAACCAGACCTATTCCTCTATTCTATTTACCCCTGACAAATGCATCTAGTGCTTCCAAATAAACCTGTTGGTCTATAACCTGGTGTTGTGTTATTTTTAACTTTGTACACCTAAGCTACACATCCCTGAACACTATGGGCAATGTAGTACGGCCAATTCATCTGCAGGAGGAAACCGGAGCACCCAGAGGAAACCCTCGTGGACACAGAGAGAGTCTGTAAGCTCCACACAGACAGTTGCCCAAGGCTGGAATCGAACCCGGGTCCCTGGCGCTGTGAGGCAACATGGCTAACCACTGAGCCACCGTGCCATCCCTGTTGTTATAGAGATTAAGGTGGTTTGGGGCAATGTGAATATGTGCCGGTGTTCATTAGTCTGGTGTGTGTCAAACTATGTATGTTTGTTCACATGTACATCTGTTTATTGAAAGATATATATGGCGAATGGGGTTTTTTACACATGACTGTGTGTGCAGATGTGTGTCTGTGTGCGCTGTGTATATGTAAACCACATGTATGTGGTTTACATCTTCGTCTGCATGTGGGTACATGCAGGTCATTCTGCAATAACCTAACAGGTGTATTCCTCTGTAACCTCGTGCTATATAAAAAAAACTCATTCAGCAGAAAGCTTGTGTTGTCCAGCAATGCCATAATTCGCCATTCACGTTATGGCCAATTCACGCTGATGGAACACACATTATAGCAGAACAACTTGTATCTTGATTACATGTGTCTGTGGTTCTGTGCATTTATCTGCATACATGTGTGAGTGCACATGTCTAAATGTTTATGTTTGTGTGTGTATCTATGTTTATGTGAGTATCTATATGTTTGTGTGTGCATGCGTGTGTACGGGTGTATATATATATATATATGTTTAGGTGTGTATCTATATGTTTGTGTGTATACATCTATATGTTTTTGTGTGTGTATCTATATGTTTATGTTTGTGAGTGTGTGTATCTATGTGGGCAGCTGTATACATGTGACTATGTGAATGTGTGTGGGGGCCTGTGAGTGTATGTGAATGTGTGTAAATATCTATATGTTTATGTGTGTTGTATCTCTGTATGGCTATATGTTAATGTGTGTGCATATCTATATGTTTGTGTGTGCATTTGTGTGGGTGTATCGCTGTATGTCTGTGTATATATATGCCTGTGTGTGCATGTAGAGAGAGATGTGTTATGTGTGCATATATGTTTATGTGTGTATATTTATATGATTAAGTGTGAGTATCTATATATTTATATATGTATCTATATGTTTATGTGTGTATATATGTCAATGTGTATGTCTATATGTTTATGTGTGTATGTGTTTATGTGTGTGTCTATATGTTTGTGTATGTGTGTGTGTGTATGTCTATATGTCTATGTGTGTATCTATATGTCTATGTGTGTGTATCTATATGTTTATGTGTATCTATATGTCTATATGTGTGTATCTATATGTCTATATGTGTATGTATCTATATGTTTATGTGTGAGTATCTATATGTCTATGTGTGTGCGTATCTATATGTCTATGTGTGCGAGTGCAGGAGGGCCCTGGTCTTACAAGCCCCATTTTGAACCAGGGCACTGGAAAGGCATCATTTTTAAATTTGTCCTTTACCTCATCGGAGCCAGACCTGAAGATGAGAAGGTCAAATGGAATGGCAGCCACAATGTCGATGAGGAACCAGCCTTTGAAGTAGTGGATGGCGATCTTGGCTGGGTGACTCACCACCTCATCGTTCTCGTTGACGTAGGTGGTGCGGAAGTTGATGATGATGTCGATGATGAACATGATGTCGACAATCAGGTCCACAATGGCCAGTGGGTTGCATGAGTAGCCACATTCCAGACGTTTCTCCTCTTCCTGATCATTAAGCAGGAAGGCAGCAGAGTAAGGAGTGAAGATGGCAGTGTGTATGACCAACAGAAGAATGAGCCAGTCCCAGA
>NW_025203152.1:0-3870 GCF_004010195.1 Chiloscyllium plagiosum
CGTAGTCACCAATTAAGTCATCATAATTCAGGTGGACGGGTATCTTAATGTGTATTCAAAATATAGCTTAAGGGAATATTTGCACTAATGAACATATTTTAAAGCTTGCACAGCTGACATTTCCAGGGTTCTGCATCTCCTCTTCTCCAACAGTTCTGACCACAGCCTCATTATTTGCACAGTTCAATATGAAAACAAGTTCATCAAAGCACAGGAAAATAAAATCTGAAGAGTAGGATAGAGAGGCGAAAATGGAAGTTGGGCACAGATTTTGGAAAAATATCAGTCAATGTTGCTCTTGGTATGCATCAGGATGGACTTAACATGCACAAGAGTCAATATCTTGTTCCCACTCATTCAGCAAATGTCTCTCCTCCGCCCCACCCCCGTAATGGTTTTAAATTTTCTTGACACCCTTCCAATCACAGCTGACAATATCAGACTTTGAGTACAGAAAGATCTGGGCAAAAAACTGAAACAGTTGGTGGCGATGGGGGATAAAAAGGGCAGACACAACCAGAACTGAAGATTGTACACTCATGATATTTTCCAAAATGTAAAAAAAAGAGATGATTGCAGGAGGTGGAATCAACAGAGGAGCGCAAAGGAAATAGCGGCAACAAAGGGCCATACAGCCTGCAAAATCATTTAACAACAGGAGTGATGTTCTATTTCAAGACAGTTTTTCCTGAATTTGACACCCATCAATTCACTTAAAAAATCAAAAGCCTACTAAATGGGTCTTTAATATCCTGAACTGAATATTCACAGCATTTTGGGTAGAAAGCTCCAAAAACTCTTCTCAAGTTAAGAAATGTCTCCTCATCTCAATCCTAAATAGTGTATTAGCGAGTTTGGAGAAGATTTGTAGCTTAGGTTGCCAGAACTATGACACCTAGTTCTAGACTGATCAGCTAGAATAAACAGCATCTCTGTATTCATCATATCAAGCCAAATTATAATTCATACTGTTCAATGAAATCACTTCTCATTCTTCTAAGTACAAGTCCATTCCACTTCAGCTGCCCCGACAGGACAACCTCCAAAACACCAGTTAGCACTGCTGCCTCAGAGCCAGGGACTCAGGTTTGATTCCAGTCTCGGGCAACTGTCTGTCTGGAGCTTGCACATCCTCCCTGTGTCTAAGTTTCCTATGGGTGCTCCAGTTTCCTCCCACAGTCCAAAGATGTGCAGGATAGGCGAAGTGACCATGCTAAATTGCCCATAGTGTTCAGAGATGTGTCAGTTAGGTGCATTAGTCAGGGGTAAATATAAAACAACAGTGTGGGGGAATGTCTGGGTGGATTACTCTTCAGAGGGTCGATGTGGACTTGTTGGGCCGAAGGGCCTGTTTCCACAATGTAGGGGATTCTATGAACCAATTCTTACATAATGAACATACTGGCAGCATGTATGGCACAATTCCATTGCTCAAGGTGGTGATATGTGGTTTACTTCTTGAAACACAGTATTCAAGCTGGTGTCAATACATTCACAATGCTGTTTGGAAGAGAATTCAAATCCTTATCCTAGCCCATGAAGGAAATGCATTTTAATGAGAGCGCGAGAGAGAGAGCGCGCGCGTGAGAGCGAGAGAGAGCGCGCGCGTGAGAGCGAGAGAGAGCGCGCGCGTGAGAGCGAGAGCGAGAGCGAGAGCGCGCGTGAGAGCGAGAGCGAGAGCGAGAGCGAGAGCGCGCGTGAGAGCGAGAGCGCGCGTGAGAGCGAGAGCGCGCGTGAGAGCGAGAGCGCGCGTGAGAGCGAGAGCGCGCGTGAGAGCGAGAGCGCGCGTGAGAGCGAGAGCGCGCGTGAGAGCGAGAGCGCGCGTGAGAGCGAGAGCGCGCGTGAGAGCGAGAGCGCGCGTGAGAGCGAGAGCGCGCGTGAGAGCGAGAGCGCGCGTGAGAGCGAGAGCGCGCGTGAGAGCGAGAGCGCGCGTGAGAGCGAGAGCGCGCGTGAGAGCGAGAGCGCGCGTGAGAGCGAGAGCGCGCGTGAGAGCGAGAGCGCGCGTGAGAGCGAGAGCGCGCGTGAGAGCGAGAGCGCGCGTGAGAGCGAGAGCGCGCGTGAGAGCGAGAGCGCGCGTGAGAGCGAGAGCGCGCGTGAGAGCGAGAGCGCGCGTGAGAGCGAGAGCGCGCGTGAGAGCGAGAGCGGAGAGAGGGTCCACGGGGAGAGAGGGTCCACGGGGAGAGAGGGTCCACGGGGAGAGAGGGTCCACGGGGAGAGAGGGTCCACGGGGAGAGAGGGTCCACGGGGAGAGAGGGTCCACGGGGAGAGAGGGTCCACGGGGAGAGAGGGTCCACGGGGAGAGAGGGTCCACGGGGAGAGAGGGTCCACGGGGAGAGAGGGTCCACGGGGAGAGAGGGTCCACGGGGAGAGAGGGTCCACGGGGAGAGAGGGTCCACGGGGAGAGAGGGTCCACGGGGAGAGAGGGTCCACGGGGAGAGAGGGTCCACGGGGAGAGAGGGTCCACGGGGAGAGAGGGTCCACGGGGAGAGAGGGTCCACGGGGAGAGAGGGTCCACGGGGAGAGAGGGTCCACGGGGAGACAGGGTCCACGGGGAGAGAGGGTCCACGGGGAGAGAGGGTCCACGGGGAGAGAGGGTCCACGGGGAGAGAGGGTCCACGGGGAGAGAGGGTCCACGGGGAGAGAGGGTCCACGGGGAGAGAGGGTCCACGGGGAGAGAGGGTCCACGGGGAGAGAGGGTCCACGGGGAGAGAGGGTCCACGGGGAGAGAGGGTCCACGGGGAGAGAGGGTCCACGGGGAGAGAGGGTCCACGGGGAGAGAGGGTCCACGGGGAGAGAGGGTCCACGGGGAGAGAGGGTCCACGGGGAGAGAGGGTCCACGGGGCAGGGTCCACAGGGAGAGAGCAGGGTCCACGGGGAGAGAGCAGGGTCCACGGGGAGAGAGGGTCCACGGGGAGAGAGGGTCCATGGGGAGAGAGGGTCCACGGGGAGACAGGGTCCACGGGGAGAGAGGGTCCACGGGGAGAGAGCAGGCTGACGGTTCAGGTCGAGACGATTCCTGACTCTCTGGGATCTCCAGCATTTGTTGTTTTCAGCAGATTGCAGCATCTGCAATAATTTGTTTCTAAACGATATCCCTGATTGTTGACAGTGGTTATTTTTTATTCAGTGGAAGATTTGACACATTGGGAATAATAAATAATTTCTTTTAATTCTGGCTTTTTAAGCACTTGGCATTTCATGAAGAACTTGCCCCGCGCTCTCTGAATATTGGCCAGTTGCCCATCCTTTATAACCAGTCAGCTCCCTGACCAAGGGAGATGCCTTCGGTTAATTAATGAGCACTCTGATCTGAATCACCACACTGTGCACAGCCCTCAGCTACTTGGCTCCTGTCTGGAACTCTGTCCCAAATCCTCTGCCTCCCTGGTGGGTTATCGCTCAGATCATCGGAGGGGATGGGGCCTTCATGACATTATGACATTGGAAGCCTCAATGTAAACAACTCCATCTTGCTGCCTGTGAGTTCACGCTGTAGTTAGTCACTTAAACAATGCGCCAAATAGTCAGTGAGCCAGTCAGTCAATCGTACAAACAGAATATTGGAGCAGCAGTAGGCCATTCTGCCCTTCGAGCCTGCCCACCATTCAATATGATCATGGCTGATCATCGAACTCAATACCCTGCTCCCACTTTCTCCCCAACACCCTCTGATCCCTTTAGCTCTAGGAACTATCTCTAACTACTTCTTGAAAACGTTCAAAGTTTTGGCCTCAACTGCCTTCTTCCACAGGCTTCTCTTTCTCTCTCTCTCTCTCTCCCCCTCCCCTCCTGCTCTCTCTCTCTCTCTCTTTCTCCCTCTCCCTCTCTCTTTCTCTCTCTCTCCCTCTCCCGATCTCTCTCTCTCTCTCT
>NW_025203152.1:4440-8255 GCF_004010195.1 Chiloscyllium plagiosum
AGGAGCAGGAAAATCAACGTTTTGGGCAAAAGCCCTTCATCAGGAATAGAGGCAGGAAGCCTCCAGGGTGGAGAGATAAATGGGGGTGGGGGGGGAGAGAAAGTAGCAAAGAGTACAGTGGGTGAATGGGGGTGGGGATGGAGGTGATAGGTCGGGGAGGAGGGTGGAGTGGATCGGTGGGAATGGAGATTGGCAGGTAGGACAGGTCATGAGGATGGTGCTGAGCTGGAAGGTTGGAACTGAGGTGAGGTGGGGGGGAGGGGAAATGAGGAAACTGGTGAAATCCACATTGATGCCACTCATTTTCCCTCGCCTGATTATCCCCCCACCCCGTATTTAGTTTAAACTCTCTCTCAGGAGCTAATATTCCCATTTCCCAGGATTCTAGTCTCGGCATAGCTCCAGTCATGTCCCTCCCACTGGCACAGTTCCCTTCTATCCCCATGCCGGGCTGAAACCCACTGTGCCCATTCCGATCTCTCAGTCACACATTGAACCCTTGCACTTTCCATACCCTTTGCCAGCTTACCCTCGGGTCTGACAAACCTCCCAAAATGATTCCCTTGGAAGTTCAGCTTTTTTTAATGGAACTGCAAACCCTCCACTCCCTACCTCAGGTTCTCCAGCCCAGAGGAGATGTCCTTAATCCTGGCACCAGACACCCTCTGGCTATTCGATCCCCTCCTCATGCTGTTCCCAACCAGCACGCTGCTAATATCTCCTGCTCACTCTTGGGTGGCTCCCTGTACTGAGATATTCTGGTCAATTTGTTCAGCTTCCCTGGAATCCCCATTCTCACCCACACAGTTTGCAAGAGTTTCATGAATGTCGGGGTGGGGAACGGGGGAGTAGGTGGTGCTGTGTGGTGAGACACGATGAGGTGAAGTAAATATTACAGAGGGAGGATGGTCTGGAACGTTATCATCAATGGGGTCCATTTGAGCCGACAGACTTCACATCAGAACAGAATTTCAATCACTGCAGAGAGACAGTCTGCACATGGCCAGGGATTGGTTTAAATGAGTGATTTTGTTCCTTACATTACTCAGCGTCTCCACCTTAATTGAAACCAGTAACTAATGGAGAGGATTATAACATCATTATCTCTTGTTTCTCTGTCTCACAATGATAGTAATTTGTTCCCAGTTAAAACAGGAAGGATGAGATTTGTCCGAAAACATCACAACTCGGGCCAAACGAAGGGTGAAGGCAGCAAGGAATTGGAGAGCAGCAGGTGAGGATTAGCTGGCATTCGGATACTTCTGCACTGAGTCCATTCAGCCCATCTGCAAGGGCAGCAGTCTGATCCTGACCCTGATGCCGCGGTTTCACTTTTATTGTGTTTAAGGGGTTTGTGTTTTGGGACCTTTGCATGTATTTTTTGGAACAGCATAATTAATTCTAGTTTGGACAGACTGAGATCTGTGGGTATTCTATATTCTGGTCTTTGTGTTCCATTCTGTAATTTTCTAAGTAAACTTTTGTCTGCTTTAAAACCTGGTAGTCAACCGAGCGAACTTACTCTGGGTAATTCTCACTGTACACTGAGTGAACCAAATTGCGAAGTTACAGTCTGAGCTGCCTGCTTCAGAGTGTTTTCAGTGGTCTGGCCTAGTCCACAACAAGAGCAATGCCAACTGTGTGGGTTCAGTTCCCACACCAGCTGAAGTTACAGTGGGGACTCTCCATCCCAACCTCTCTCCTCGCCTGAGGCACGGTGACCCTCAGGTTAAACCACCACCAGTTAGCTCTCTCTCTCTCTGTCTCTGTCTAATGAGAGCGCAGGCCTAGTAGACAATAGTAACTTTGCCTTTAAATGTACATGGTAGTGCTTCAATAAGGTAGCACCTTCTCCAGGGCATCTGGGAGCAGGCAGGAAATGCTGACCAGTTTAGGAATGCAGCAAATATAGAGATGAAGAGAAGGTGAAACCTAACGTTTCCCCGTTTGTGTGCTGTTCCCTGTCCAGCCACCAGAAGCTGCTACTGCCTCATTCTCTCCAAACAGACAACATCACCCGTCTGAGTGAACAAACGTTCAGAGTTCGTGGTTTCCTAACAGCGGCTCTGATACCACAAGCTTGTGCTAAGTAAAGGTTATCACAACTGAAGCTTTCACTAGTGGAAAGATGGGTTTGTTCTGAGCCCAGCAGAAAGATAATTTACAGGAAGGCTGAGGTGTGGCCTTTGCTGCGGTTTCATTGAACAGTGTGATGCTACCGGAGAAACAATGTTCAAACTGCACTTCCCAGACCCTTCAACCAACTACCTTGTACTTTTCAAGAAGAGCTGGGTCTTTAGATTTAACTCTTTCCTCACCATTGCTGCCCTGTTGTCCTCTGCTGCTTTAACCAAGGGTTAGCTCTGCCCACATGCCCCTCTTACTGGGGAGAAGCACTTGGCATCACCTCTGATGGTCCCACACCATTTCACAGCCAATACGTCAACTTGCAAACTCTCCTTTTGTAGCTAAGCTATGCAGCTAGTTTGCTGCAATAGAAATAGGGAAAGAAAAATAAAGAGAGAGAGAGAGAGAGAGCGACAGGAAGACAGATAGTGCCAGGAACAAGCAGAGCTCTCTCAGTCAGTCTTCCCAAGTCCTAGTGTGCTTCCAATTAAACCTGTTGGACTATAACCTGGTGTTATGTGATTTTTAACTTCCCAAAGTTCCTGATTGTAAACTCCATCACCACAGGGAAGCTCCTCATTGATGGTGACGCTTGTACCAAGGCCTCTGGACCCTGAGCTCAATGCCTTCTGGGTAATGTTCTCCCATCCTCTCCTGAAGGCACTGGCATTTTTACTTATTCACTCGTGCGAAATGGATGTCACTGGCTGGGCCCAGTATTTATTGCCCGTCCCTAGTTGCCCCTTGAGAAGGTGGGGATGAGCTGCCTTCTTGAACCACTGCAGTCACTGTGCTGTGGGTTGACCCACAATGCCCTTAGGGAGGGAATCCCAGGATTCTGACCCAGTGACACTGAAGGAACGGCGATATATTTCCAAGTCAGGATGGTGAGTGGCTCGGAGGGGAACTTGTAGAGGGTGGTGCTCCCATGTATCTGCTGCCCTTGTGCTACTGGATGGGAGTGGTCATGGGTTTGCAGGGTAATGGGTTTGCACTCCCTCAGCACTGACCCTCCGACAATGAGGCATTCTGCCAGCACTGACCCTCCGACAGTGTGGCACTCCCTCAGCACTGACCCTCCGACAGTGTGGCACTCCCTCAGCACTGACCCTCCGATTGTGTGGCGCTCCCTCAGCACTGATCCTCCGACTGTGTGGCGCTCCCTCAGCACTGACCCTCCGACTGTGCGGCGCTCCCTCACCTCCGACTGTGTGGCACTCCCTCAGCACTGACCCTCCGACAGTGTGGCGCTCCCTCAGCACTGACCCTCCCACAGTTTGAGCAGGTTTGAAATTTCTGGAATTGAGTTGTGAATTATTTGGGATCCATCTGATTGAGGCGGAATCCCTGATGGCGACCCCCCCACCAGCCACCACCCCCCCACCACCCCCCACCGCCCCCCACCAACCCACCTCACCTCTCTGTCTCTCTCTCTCGGTATCCCTGCCGGGGGGGTGCAGGGGGGGTAAGGATTTCCCTGCAGCCGCTGCGCGCCTTGGCCCTCACAAACCCCAGCTACTGCTTGAGAAGCTCCCAGCTCCTCACCAACTCCACTCCGTCCTCCGTCAGCCTCGCAGGTGAAAGTCCTGCAGCTGACAAAACCCACTGACGTGAGATCTTCAGTGGAACTCTCCTGTTTGTGAAGTCTGGGTTTTGTTTGGGAATGGTGGAAGGGTGAGATTACCGTT
>NW_025203153.1:0-104 GCF_004010195.1 Chiloscyllium plagiosum
CGCCATCCCATATTCCCAATTCCTTCGACTCCGGTGCATCTGCTCCCAGGAGGACCAGTTACAAAACCGTACAACCCAGATGGCCTCCTTCTTCAAGGACCGCA
>NW_025203153.1:1175-4442 GCF_004010195.1 Chiloscyllium plagiosum
GGGATGAACTCAGATTTCTCCAGTTTCCTCATTTTCCCTCCCCCCACCTTCTCTCCGTCAAATCCCTCGAACTCAGCACCGCCTTCCTAAACTGCAATCTTCTTCCAGACCTCTCCATCCCCATCCCACTCCGGCCGATCACCCTCACCTTGACCTCCCTCCAACTATCGCATTTCCAACGCCCCTCCCCAAGTCCCTCCTCCCTACCTTTTATCATAGCCTGCTGGACACACTTTCCTCATTCCTGAAGAAGGGCTTATGCCCGAAACGTTGATTCTCCTGTTCCTTGGATGCTGCCTGACCTGCTGCGCTTTTCCAGCAACACATTTTCAGCTCTGATCTCCAGCATCTGCAGCCCTCACTTTCTCCACTCCTAAATATTCTCAATGAGCTAGACTCGACAGCCCTCTGTAGCAGTGAATTCGATAGATTCACCGCTGTCTGGCTGAAGAGGTTTCTCCTTATCTTTGTTCGAAAAGGTCTTCTCTTTCCACTGTCCCCTCGGGTACTAGTCTCTCCTACATTGGATACATCTTCCCAAAATCCCCTCTCTCCCATTTCATTTAGTATTCTGTAAGTTTCAATTAGACCTCGTAACATCCTTCTGAATTCTACCAAATACAGACCCAGAGCCCTCAAATATTTTTTATATGTTAAGCTTTTATTTCCTGGCACCATTCTCGTGAATCTCTTTGGAAAACGCTCCAAGACCAGTACATCCTTCCTGAGATTTGGGACGCCAAACTGCGCACAATAATCCAAATGTGGCATGACCAAAGCCTTGTAGAGCCTTAGAAGTACATTCCTACTTTTATATTTAAGCCTTCTAGAAATAAGTACCAGCATTGTATTTGCCTGCCTAACTACTGAAAAACTGGAAGTTTTCCTTTCAAGACTCCTGGACTAAACTCCCTAATCTTTTTGCCGTTCAAACTTCTGAATTTGCTCGCTATTTCGAAAATAGTCCATGCCTCTATTCATCTTGGCAAAATGCTTTCCCACACTTTCCCACATTGTACTGCCGTTTCTTTGCTCACTCTCCAAACCTGTGAAAGTCCTTCAGCAGGTGAATGTGAGGACCGCAGATGCTGGAGATCAGAGTCAAAAAGTGTGGTCACAGAGAAGGACAGCCTGTCAGGCAGCATCCAAGGAGCAGGAGATTCGACGTTTCCGGCATAAAGCCTTCATCAGGAATGTGGGGTGGGCGGAAGGGGGCAGAGAGATAAATGGGGTGGGGGTGCTGGCGCTGGGAGGAAGGTAGCTTGGAAGGCGACAGCTAGATGAAGGTGGGTGCTGATATTGATAGGTCAGAGTGGAAGGTGGATTTGATACTTGGGAAGGTAGATGGACAGGTAGAACAGTTCAAGAGGGCGGTGCTGAGTTGCATGGTTAGATCTGGGATCAGGTGGAGGGAGGGGAGATAAGGAAACGCGTGAAATTGTCCTTGATACCGTGTGTTTGAAGGGTCCCAAGGCAGAAGATGATGCATTCTTCCTCCAGAAGTCAGGTGGCTAGAATTTGGCAGTGGAGGAGGCCAAACGCTTGCAGGACTTTGGTGGAGTGGGAGGGGGAGTTGAAGTATTCGGCCACAGGGAAGTGGGGTTGTTGGGTTTATGTGTCCAAGAGTGTTCCCTGAACCGGTCTGTAAGTTGACATCCTGTCTCGCCAATGTATAGGAGACATGAGCAATGGACTGACTAGAAGAGGTGTTTGAACGCACAGGATGTTCTCTGCCTGATGTGGTAGGATCCTTTGGGGCCTTGAGTGGATGTGAGGAGGGAGGTGTTGGCACAGGTTTCATATCTCTTGCAGTGTCAAGGGTATGGTATTGGGAGTAGAAGGTGGCTTGGTGGGGGCGTGTGGACCTAACGAGGGATTTGTGAGTGAATGGTCTCAGCAGTATGATGATAGGGGTGGGGAGCGAAGTATATCTCTGGTGTTGGGGTCTGACTGTTGGTGGCAGAAATGGCGGAGGATGATGCGTTGTATCCTGAGGTTGGTGGGGTGGAAGGCGAACACCAGACATGTTCTAATTTGTTGTTGTTGGAAGGGTGGAGTGCAAGGGCGGAGATGTGGGAAGTTGAGGAGATGCACGAGAGCACCCTCCTGCAGCCGAACCACCTCTTCAATGCTACCTGTCCCCCTATCTTTCTTTGCACTGTTTAGAAGCTTAGCCAGAATGCCCTCAGTTCCTTCATATAGATAATGAATGCACAAAGTGAAAAGTTGTGGTCCCAACACTGAGTTTTGTGGAACACCACCTGTTACTGGTTGCCATCCTGAGAAAAACACTTTTATCTCCATTCTATGCTTTCTCTCAGGCAGCCAAACTTCTATCCATGCTAGCACCTTGTCTCTAATACCATGGGCCCATACCTTTCTCAATAGCCTCATGCATGGCTTTTTGTGAAAGGATTCTTGCGTGCAGAAGGATAACATCTATTGGTTCTCCTTGATCCAATCTGCTCATTACTCCCTCACTGTTTTCTAGCCGGTTTGGCAGGACTGATCTCCCCTTGATGAAACCATGCTGACTCTGTCCTATTTTACCAAACACCTCCAAGTATCAGAAATCCCATCCTTCACGATGGATTCCAGGATGTTACCCACAACCAAGATTAGGCTAATCAGTCTGCAGTTTTCCACCTTCTACCTAACTCCCTTATTAAATGTGGTGTCAGGTTAGCAATTATACAGCCACTTTTCCGTTTCCTGATTTTAGTCATTCCTGAAAGATTACCACTTACGCTTGCACTAACTCTTCAGTTATCTCCCTTAAAGGCTGGGGTTTACTCCAACTGGTCCAGGTGAGCTATCCACATTCAGGCAATTCCGTTTTCTGACATGCTCTTCATGGCGATGACCACCATATTCAGGACTGCCCTCTCAGTCTCTTCAATTCTTGAGAAATTACTCGTGTCTTCCACTGTGAAGGCTGATGCAAAGTTCCTCAGCCATTTCTTTGTTTCCCACTACTGTCTCTCCACAATCATTTTCCAGTGGTCCATATTCACTTTTACCTCTCTTTTGCACTTTATATATCTAAAGAATCTCTTAAAGTTTCCTTTATATTACTGGTTAGCTTACCCCCATATTTAATCTTCTCCCACCTTATTTATTTTTCCTTGCCTTCTGTTGGCCCCATTCTCCAGTTTCCCTTTGCCCTTCACATTGCTTGCGCTTTTACTTATATGAAATCCCTGACTTCTCTCGTCAGCCCTGGTTTCCTCATTCTCCCTGTACCATGCCTTTATTGCTCAGCAGGTC
>NW_025203153.1:4449-8256 GCF_004010195.1 Chiloscyllium plagiosum
TAAATCCAGTGTCATCTGTTCCCGAGTGGGCTCCACCATATGATGCTCCAAAAAGCCATCCCATAGACATTCCTCAAATTCCTTTTCTTGCGATCCACTCCCAAAATGGGTTCCTATTCCACTTGCATATTGAAATCCCCCTATGTTCACTGTACCTTTGTCTTTCCTACATATCTTTTCTATCTCCTGATGTATCTTGTACCCCAGCTCCTGACTACTCTTTGGAGGCCTGTGAAGTCTCTAACTGTGATTGTCTTATCTTTGTGATTCCTCAATTCTACCCACGCAGATTCTACACCATCTGACTTTACTTCCTTTCTTACTATTGATTTAATTTCATTTGTTAATAATGTAAACCCACTCCCTCTGCTAACTGTCTTTTCGATAGGATATTAGTCCTTGACTATCCTGATCCCCTTGCAACCACTTCTCTGTGATGCACATCACGTCATGCCTACCAATTTCAATCTGTGCCACAAGTTCATTTACTCTATTCCTTATACTGCGTGCATTCAGATATAACCCCTTCAATTTTGTATTAACGGTTCCTCTTCTCATTTTCATTTGTTTGTCCAGTGTGCTTGAAGTCTGATTGCTTACACTTTCCATACACTCTGTCTTATTTGCGTCTGTGCTGGAGATTTTAATAACCTCTCCTGAGCTCTGTACATTTACCTCCTCTTTTCTAATTAAACCCTATAACGGACCCCCCAACCCTGCCAACACACACACACACACACACTCCTAATCAGTTTCGACCTCTGTCTACAGCCTTAGTTAGGATTCAATTGGACTGTGGTCCCAACACAAAATAAAAAGACAAAAAAACAAGCTTTTCTGTACCTACCAAAACATGAAAACTGCAAAGATGCAAATTTGTTAAAATACACTTATGAATTGAAATGTGAATTTAAAAACCTGTCAGTGATCCCCCTCACTGAGAATCTCTCGCCCTGTCTCTCACACCGTGTCTAGAAGGACTATAAGTTCCTGTTGGCCCAGAATATTTAAATTAATTCACCTTCTCCCTGGAACTAATCTATTGTTCTTTTGGATCCTGTTCAGCGTCAGCAACAGTTATCTCCAATAATTTCAGCGTTCTGTGAAATTATTGGAGATAAGTGATCTGGGCTGACAGCATAGTGCTCACAGAGTATGGCACCAGACAAAGGGCTTGCAGTCTGTGGGAGTTTCTAAATGAAATTTCTGTGTATTTCTCCTCATGTTGTCTTCTGATATAACTTCAGATTCGTCTGACACCTCTTGTTCTCACTCACTCTGTGGCTCCGTTTTCTCTCCATTCCTTTTATCTCTCTTCACTTCCTTTTTTCTCTGTTAATTTTTCTCTCTCTCACGCACACACGCACAGACACACACATTATGTTCTCTCTGTTGACAAATTGTGGTGTTGAAGAGCTCGTCGGTGTACAATGGGCTAAATGGCCTCCTTCAGTGCTCTATCAATTCTGAAGTTCTCTGACCCACAATAACGACTTCAGGTGCCTGGAGAGACGAGCTGATCCTGCGAAGGACACAGTGGATAATCATCCTTTATCTCTTCCTGTTGTCTGAAATGCAGCGGCCTTGAAATATCAGTTCAAAAAAGTACATAGAAATTCGAGCAGTTGGGAGAACGTTCACCAGATGATTTTGCTGCCAGGATTTAACAGGCAGTTCCCACATACAAAATTGGATTTGTCTGATAGCAGCTCCTCCCAATTGACGCGTCCGAGCTCTGTCTGATGCTGACGTAATTTGCCTTCCGCCAATTCAGTAGATTCCCACAAGGTCCTGACATATCCGTGTTCATAGCTAAGTTAAATCTGAAGGAACTGTGACCACTGTTTCTAAAATTATGTCCCACTGAAAGGTCAGTCACCTGGCCAGGCTCATTTGCCAATACGAGGTCCGGTATGGTTCTTCCTCTCGTTGGACTATCCATATACTGCTGCAGTTAACAAATTCTGCCCCGTCTAAGCCCCTTGCTCTAATGGACTTCCAGTCACTATGACCATCCTTTTTTTGAATCCACCTTTCCTTAATCGACATACATATCTGTTCCTCAATCCCTCCGTGGCTGTTGGAGAGATTATAGTAACACAGTGCTTGCATCCATCTTATTTTTGAGCTTGACCCATATTGCTGCACTGGATGGTCCCTCCTGTATGCCCTGTTCACGTGCAGATGTAGCATTCTCCCTGATCAGTAAAATAACTCGTCCACATCTTTTAGCTTCTTCTCTGTCTCGCCAAAACCAATGAAACCATGGATACTTTGAACGGTCAGTCCTTTCCCTCGCTCAAGCAAGTCTCTGTAATGCCGCAACATCATAGACCCATGTATGGATTCAGGCTCCCAATTCATCGTTCTTACCTATATTCTTCCATTGAAATAAATACACTTTAGCCAAACCACATCAGATCCTGACCTGATATTTGGTTTGAGTTTCCCTGATGTACATCCTCCTCGTCTATTCTCTGGTAACAGGAGATTACAAAGGACTGTCAGTAAAGCGGAAAATATTGTAAACAGACAATTTCAGTTTCCTCCCTTGTCCCTTTAATCTGTATATTGCATCCTACACTGTGCAATTCCAATAAACTGCTGGGTAATTATTTTGCTTCAAACAACCGTCTCCAGCCTCTCACTGCACATTCTTCAACTCGCTCTGGACTCATTGGATTGACAGTTTTCTGATCCCTCTCTCAACCAAATCTCTAATATTTGTATCATAGTTATAGATACTCATCTGTCTTGCCTGTCACACTGCTCACATTAAAATCAGCATACATCAGACTGCCATCCCCATTGTTTTCACTCCCCTCTGCCAGTTTGTTGCTGGTCTTAGTTGTACTGGCATTAGTCTCCAACTGCTCTTCAGTCACTGTGCTTGTGGACGTACTGCTCTGGATCCACCCTCCCTCCCCCACCGCCACACTAGTTTAAATCCTCCTGAGTGACAATAGCAAACCTGCCTGCCAGGAGATTGCTGCCAGTTCACGTCCATCCCGTCCTTCTTGTGTATTTCATACTGACCCAGGATTCCCAATGACCAACATATCTGAGATTGCTGCCAGTTCAGCTGCATCCCGTCCTTCTTGCGTTTATCCTACCGACCCTGTGCGAGCAGCAGCGAAGGTAAGACCGTTTGGTTTTAAAAGTACTTACCGGTAGCGGGCAGCGGTGTTTTTTTTTCTCTTTCACTCTCTCTTCACAGAAAGAGCGGGAGCACCAGGGGGAAGTGACGACGACCAGAGGGGCAGCCGAGACCCGGAAGCAGTTAGTGTAAGCTTACCTGGGTAGGTTTTTTCCCCCTTTAAAAGCGCGAAGGAGAGGAACCCGAGGCACTACACGAGTAGTGCCTCCCACCCGCCCCCCTCCTCTAACCTAATAATAACATCTGTTATGGTAAATAGGTAAGTGCTGAATTTTGCTTGTTGTATTCTTTAGACCCAGTTTTTTTTTAAATAAAAGTTAGCTTTAGAGGGATGGCAGTGAAGGCAGTGCAATGTTCCTCCTGCAACATGTATGAGGTGAGGGATGCCATCGACGTCCCTGCCGATTACACTTGCAGGAAGTGCACCATTCTCCAGCTCCTCCAACACCGTGTTAGGGAACTGGAGCTGGAGTTGGATGAACTTCGGATCATTCGGGAGGCAGAGGGGGTCATAGATCAGAGTTATAGGGAAGTAGTAACTCCAAAGATGGCAGATAGATGGGTGACAGTGAGGGGGACTGGGAGGAAGCAGCCAGTGCAGGGACCCCCTGCGGCCGTTCCCCCAAGAACAAGTATACCGTTTTGGATAC
>NW_025203154.1:0-3516 GCF_004010195.1 Chiloscyllium plagiosum
GTTGGACGATCAGTACTGAGCGAGTGCAGCACTATCAGAGCGTAAGTACTGAGGGAATGCTACACTCTCAGAGTGTGAGTACTCAGGGAGTGCTGCACTGTCAGAGTGAGTACTGGGGGAGTGCTGCACTATCAGAGGGTGAGTACTGAGGGAGTCCTGCACTGTCAGAGCGTGAGTACTGACGGAATGCAGCCCTGTCGGAGGTTGAGTACTGAGGGAGTGTTGCACTGTCAGACGGTGAGTACTGAGGTAGAGCAGCACTGTCAGAGGGTGAGCTTTGAGGTAGTGCTGCACTGTCGGAGGGTGAATACTGAGGGAGTGTTGCACTGTCAGAGGGTCAGTACTGAGGGAGTGCCACACTGTCAGACGGCCAGTACTGAGGGAACGCTGCACTGTCAGAGGATCAGTACAGAGGGTTTGCTGCATGCTCAGAGGGTGTGTACTGAGGGAGTGTTGTACTGTCTGAGGGTGAGTACTGAGGGAGTGCCGCACTGTCAGAGGGTGAGTACTGAGGGAATACTGCACTGTCAGCGGGTCAGTACCTGAGGGAGTGCTGCACTGTCAGAGGATCAGTATTGAGGGAGTGCTGTGCTATCAGAGGGTGTGTACTGAGGGAGTGCCTCCCAGTCAGAGGGTGTGTACTGAGGGAATGTTGTACTGTCTGAGGGTGAGTACTGAGGGAGTGCCTCCCTGTCAGAAGGTGTGTACTGAGGGAGTGTTGTACTCTCTAAGGGTGAGTACTGAGGGAGTGCTGCGCTTTCAGAGGGTGTGTACTGAGGATGTGCTGCACTGTTAGAGGGTGAGTACTGAGGGAATGCTACACTGTCAGAGGGTGAGTACTGAGGGAATGCTGCACTGTCAGAGTGTGAGTACTGAGGGAGTGCTGCTCAGTCAGAGGGTGAGTACTGAGGGAATCCTACACTGTCAGAGTGTGAGTACTGAGGGAGTGCCGCACTATCAGAGTGAGTACTGGGGGAGTGATGAACTGTCGGAGGGTGAGTACTGAGGGAGTGCCCACTATCGGAGGCTGAATACTGATGGAGTGCTGCGCTGTCAGAGAATGAGTACTGAAGGAGTGCAGCCCTGTCAGAGGATCAGTACTGAGAGAGTGCTGCACTGTCAGAGGGTGAGTACCGAGGGAGTGCTGCACTGTCAGAGCATAAGTACTGAGGGAATGCTACATTCTCAGAGTGTGAGTACTGAGGGAGTGCTGCACTGTCAGAGTGTGTACTGAGGGAGTGCTGCACTGTCAGAGGGTGAGTACTGATGGCGTGCCGCACTGTCGGATGATCAGTACTGAGCGAGTGCAGCAGTATCAGAGCGTGTGTACTGAGGTAGTGCTGCACTATCAGACAGTGTGTACTGAGGGAGTGCTGCAATGTCAGACTGTGAGTACTGACGGAATGCTGCACTGTCAGAGGGTGAGTACTGAGTGAATGCTGCACTGTCAGAGGGTGAGTACTGAGGGAGTGCCACATTGTTGGACGATCACTACTGAGTGAGTGCAGCACTATCAGAGCGTGTGTACTGAGGGAGTGTTGCACTGTCGGAGGATCAGTACTGAGCGAGTGCAGCACTATCAGGGCGTGTGTACTGAGGTAGAGCAGCACTGTCGGAGGGTGACGTGCCGCACTGTCGGATGATCAGTACTGAGCGAGTGCAGCACTATTAGAGCGTGTGTACTGAGGTATTGCTGCACTATTAGACAGTGTGTACTGAGGGAGTGCTGCACTGTCAGAGGGTGAGTACTGAGAGAGTGATGCACTGTCAGACTGTGAGTACTGACGGAATGCTGCACTGTCGAAGGGTGAGTACTGAGTGAATGCTGCACTGTCAGATGGTGAGTACTGAGTGAGTGCGACACTGTTGGACGATCAGTACTGAGTTAGTGCAGCACTATCAGAGCGTGTGTACTGAGGGAGTGCTGCACTGTCAGAGGGTGAGTACTGAGGGAATGCTGCACTGTCAGATGGTGAGTACTGAGTGAGTGCCAAACTGTTGGACGATCAGTACTGAGTGAGTGCAGCACTATCAGAGCGTGTGTACTGAGGGAGTGCTGCACTGTCAGAGCGTAAGTACTGAGGGAATGCTACACTCTCAGAGTGTGAGTACTGAGGGAGTGCTGCACTGTCAGAGTGAGTACTGGGGGAGTGCTGCACTGTCAGAGGGTGAGTACTGAGGTAATGCTGCACAGTCGGACGATCAGTACTGAGCGATTGCAGCACTATCAGGGCGTGTGTACTGAGGAAGTGCTGCACTGTCGGAGGGTGAGTGCTGAGGGAGTGCTGCACTGTCGGAGGGTGAGTGCTGAGGGAGTGCTGCACTGTCGGAGCTTGAGTACTGAGGGAGTGCTGCACAGTCAGAGGGTGAGTACTGAGGGAATGCAGCACTGTCAAACGTTGAGTACAGAGGGACTGCAGCACTGTCGGAGAGTGAGTACTGAGCGAGTGCAGCACTGTCGGAGGATCAGTACTGAGTGAGTGCAGCACTATCAGAGCGTGTGTACTGAGGAAGTGCTGCACTGTCGGAGAGTGAATACTGGGGGAGTGCTGCATTGTCAGACGGTGAGTACAGAGGGAGTGCTGCCTTGTCAGACGGTGAGTACTGAGGGAGTGCTGCACTGTCAGACGGTGAGTACTGAGGGAGTGCTGCACTGTCGGAGGATCAATACTGAGCGAGTGCAGCACTATCAGGGCGTGTTTACTGAGATAGAGCAGCACTGTTGGATGGTGAGTTTTGAGGTAGTGCTGCACTGTCGGAGGGTGAATACTGAGGGAATGCTGCACGGTCAGAGGGTCAGTACTGAGGGAGTGCTGCACTGTTGGAAGGTGAGTACTGAGGGAATGCTGCACCGTCGGAGGGTCAATACTGAGGGAGTGCCACACTGTCAGAGGGCCAGTACTGAGGGAACGCTGCACTGTCAGAGGATCAGTACAGAGGGATTGCTGCATGCTCAGAGGTTGAGTACTGAGGGAATGCTGCACCGTTGGAAGGTCAGTACTGAGGGAGTGCCGCACAGTCAGAGGGTGAGTACTGAGGGAGTGCTGCACTGTCTGAGGGTTAGTACTGAGGGAATACTGCACTATCAGAGGGTCAGTACTGAGGGAGTGCCGCACAGTCAGAGGGTGAGTACTGAGGGAGTGCTGCACTGTCAGAGGGTGAATACTGAGGGAGTGCTGCACTGTCTGTTGGTTAGTACTGAGGGAATACAGCACTATCAGAGGGTCAGTACCTGAGGGAGTGCTCCACTGTCAGAGGGTGAGTACTGAGGGAATGCTGCACTGTCGGAGTATCAGTATTGAGGGAGTGCTGTGCTATCAGAGGGTGTGTACTGAGGGAGTGCCTCCCAGTCAGAGGGTGTGTACTGAGGGAGTGTTGTACTGTCTGAGGGTGAGTACTGAGGATGTGCTGCATTGTTAGAGGGTGAGTACTGAGGGAGTGCTACACTGTTAGAGGGTGAGTACTGAGGGAATGCTACACTGTCAGAGTGTGAGTACTGAGGGAGTGCTGCACTGT
>NW_025203154.1:3945-8256 GCF_004010195.1 Chiloscyllium plagiosum
AGTACTGAGGGAGTGCTGCACTATCAGAGGGTGTGTACTGAGGATGTGCTGCACTGTTAGAAGGTGAGTACTGAGGGAATACTGCACTTTCAGAGGGTCAGTACTGAGGGAGTGCCGCACAGTCAGAGGGTGAGTACTGAGGGAGTGCTGCACTGTCAGAGGGTGAGTACTGAGGGAATACTGCACTGTCAGAGGGTTAGTACTGAGGGAATACAGCACTATCAGAGGGTCAGTACCTGAGGGAGTGCTCCACTGTCAGAGGGTGAGTACTGAGGGAATGCTGCACTGTCGGAGTATCAGTATTGAGGGAGTGCTGTGCTATCAGAGGGTGTCTACTGAGGGAGTGCCTCCCAGTCAGAGGGTGTGTACTGAGGGAGTGTTGTACTCTCAGAGGGTCAGTACTGAGGGAGTGCTGCACTATCAGAGGGTGTGTACTGAGGATTGCTGCATGCTCAGAGGTTGAGTACTGAGGGAATGCTGCACCGTTGGAAGGTCAGTACTGAGGGAGTGCCGCACAGTCAGAGGGTGTGTACTGAGGGAGTGCTGCTCCGTCAGAGGGTGAGTACTGAGGGAATCCTACACTGTCAGCGTGTGAGTACTGAGGGAGTGCCGCACTGTCAGAGTGAGTACTGGGGGAGTGCTGAACTGTCGGAGGGTGAGTACTGAGGGAGTGCATCACTGTCGGATGGTTAGTACTGAGGGAGTGCCCACTATTGGAGGCTGAATACCGATGGAGTGCTGCACAGTCAGAGGGTGAGTACTGAGGGAATGCTGCACTGTCAGAGAATAAGTACTGAGAGAGTGCTGCACTGTCAGAGGGTGAGTACTGAGGGAATGCTACATTCTCAGAGTGTGAGTACTGAGGGAGTGCTGAACTGTCAGAGAGAGTACTGGGGGAGTGCTGCACTGTCAGAGGGTGAGTACTGAGAGAGTGATGCACTGTCAGACTGTGAGTACTGAGGGAATGCTGCACTGTCAAAGGGTGAGTACTGAGGGAATGCTGCACTGTCAGAGGGTGAGTACTAAGGGAGTGCCACACTGTTGGACGATCAGTACTGAGGTAGTGCTGCACTATCAGACAGTGTGTACTGAGGGAATGCTGCACTGTCGGAGGGTGAGTACTGAGGGAGTGCCTCCCAGTCAGAGGGTGTGTACTGAGGGAATGTTGTACTGTCTGAGGGTGAGTACTGAGGGAGTGCCTCCCTGTCAGAGGGTGTATACTGAGGGAGTGCTGTACTGTCTGAGGGTGAGTACTGAGGGAATACTGCACTGTCAGAGGGTCAGTACCTGAGGGAATGCTGCACTGTCAGAGGGTGAGTACTGAGGGAGTGCCTCCCAGTCAGAGGGTGTGTACTGAGGGAATGTTGTACTGTCTGAGGGTGAGTACTGAGGGAGTGCCTCCCTGTCAGAGGGTGTATACTGAGGGAGTGCTGTACTGTCTGAGGGTGAGTACTGAGGGAACTCTGCACTGTCAGAAGATCAGTACTGAGAGTGTGCTGCACGGTCAGAGGGTGAGTACTGAGGGAATGCTGCACCGTTGGAGGGTCAGTGCTGAGGGCATGCCGCACTGTCAGAGGGTCAGTACTGAGGGAGTGCTGCACTGTCAAAGGATGAGTACTGAGGGAGTGCTGCACTGTCAGAGTGTGAGTACTGAGGGACTGCTGCACTGTCAGAGTGTGAGTACTGAGTGAGTGCAGCACTGTCGGAGGGTGAGTACTGAGGGAGTGCTGCACAGTCAGAGGGTGAGTACTGAGGGAATGCAGCACTGTCAAAAGTTGAGTACAGAGGGACTGCAGCACTGTCGGAGAGTGAGTACTGAGCGAGTGCAGTACTGTCGGAGGGTGAGTATTGAGGGAGTGCAGCACTGTCAGAGGGTGAGTACTGAGGGAGTGCTGCACTCTCAGAGGGTGAGTACTGAGGGACTGCTGCACTGTCAGGGGGTGAGTACTGAGGGAGCTCCGCACTGTCAGAGGGTCAGTACTGAGGGATTGTTGCACTGTCAGAGGGTGAGTACTGAGCGAGTGCTGCACTATGAGAGGGTGTGTACTGAGGGAGTGCCTCACTGTCGGAAGGTGAGTACTGAGCGAGTGCTGCACTGTCAGTGGGTGAGAACAGAGGCAGTACTGCACTGTCAGAGGATCACTACTGAGAGAGTGCCTCACTGTCCGGTTATGAGTACTGAGCGAGTACTGCACTATCAGAGGGTGTGTACTGAGGGAGTGCTTCACTGTCAGAGGGTCAGTACTGAGGGAGTGCTGCACTATCAATAGGTGTTTACTGAGGGAGTGCTGCACTGTCAGAGGGTGTGTACTGAGGGAATGCTACACTGTCAGAGGGTGAGTACTGAGGGAGTGCTGCACTGTCGGAGGGTCAGTACTGAGGGAGTGCTGCACTATCAGAGGGTGAGTACTGAGGGAATGCTACACTGTCAGAGGGTGAGTACTGAGGTAGTGCTGCACTGTCAGAGGGTGAGTACTGAGGGAGTGCTGCACGAAAGGAGGGTCAGTACTGAGGGAGTACTGCACTGTCAGAGGGTGAGTACTGAGGGAGTTCCGCACTGTCAGAGTGAGTACTGAGGGAGTGCCACACTGTTGGATGATCAGTACTGAGTGAGTGCAGCACTATCAGAGCGTGTGTACTGAGGGAGTGCTGCACTGTCAGAGCGTGAGTACTGAGAGAGTGCAGCACTGTCAGAGGGTGAGTACTGAGAGAGTGCAGCACTGTCAGAGGGTGAGTACTGAGGGAATGCTGCACTAAAGGAGGGTCAGTACTGAGGGAGTGCTGCACTGCCAGAGGATCAGTACTGAGAGAGTGCAGCACTGTTGGAGGATGAGTACTGAGGACATGCAGCACTGTCAGAGGGTGAGTATTGAGGGGGTTCTGCACTGTCAAAAGTTGAGTACAGAGGGAGTGCAGCACTGTCGGAGAGTGAGTAGTAAGCGAATGCAGCACTGTAGGAGGGTGAGTGCTGAGGGAGTGCTGCACGGTCGGAGGGTCAATACTGAGGGAGTGTTGCACGGTCAGATGGTGAGTACTGAGGGAGTGTTGTACTGTCTGAGGGTGTGTACTGAGGGAGTGCTGCACTATCAGAGGGTGAGTACTGAGGGAATGCTGCACTGTCAGAGGGTGAGTACTGAGGGAGTGCCAAACTGTCAGAGTGAGTACTGAGGGAGTGCCACACTGTTGGACGATCAGTACTGAGTGAGTGCAGCACTATCAGAGCGTGTGTACTGAGGGAGTGCTGCACTGTCAGAGTGTGAGTACTGAGGGAGTGCTGCACTGTCAGAGTGAGTACTGGGGGAGTGCTGCACTGTCAGAGTGAGTACTGAGGGAGAGCTGCACTGTCAGAGTGTGAGTACTGAGGGAGGGCCGCACTGTCGGAGGGTGAGTACTGAGGGAATGCTGCACTGTCGGAGGGTGAGTGCTGAGGGAGTGCTGCACTGTCCGAGGGTGAGTGCTGAGGGAGTGCTGCACTGTCGGAGGGTGAGTGCTGAGGGAGTGCTGCACTGTCAGAGGGTGAGTACTGATGGAATACAGCCCTGTCGGAGGTTGAGTACTGAGGGAGTGCTGTGCTATCAGAGTGTGAGTACTGAGGGAGTGCTGCACTGTCAGAGTGAGTACTGAGGGAGTGCTGCACTGTCAGAGGGTGAGTACTGAGGGCGTGCCGCACTGTCGGACGATCAGTACTGAGCGGGTGCAGCACTATCAGGGCGTGTATACCGAGGAAGTGCTGCACTGTCGGAGAGTGAGTACTGGGGGAGTGCTGCACTGTCAGACGGTGAGTACTGAGGGAATGCTGCACTGTCAGAGGGTGAGTACTGAGGGAATGCTGCACTGTCAGAGGGTGAGTGCTGAGCGAGTGCCGCACTGTCAGAGGTTCAGTTTGAGGGAGTGCTGCATTGTCGGAAGGTGAGTACTAAGGGAGTGCTGTACTGTCGTAGGGTGAGTACAGAGAGAATGCAGCACTGTCAGAGGGTGAGTACTGGGGGAATGCAGCACTGTCGGAGGATCAGTACTTTGCGGGGTCAGCACTGTCAAAGGAAACGTACTGAGGGAATGTCTCACTATCAGAGGATCAGTACTCAGTAAGTGCTGCACTGTTAGAGGGTGAGTACTGTGGGAGTGCCTCACTGTCAGAGGATTAGCACGCAGGGAGTCAGTACTGTCAGAGGGTGAGTACTAAGAGAGTGCTGCACTGTCGGGGAGTGCCTCACTGTCAGAAGGTCAGTAGTCAGGGAGTGCAGCACAGTCGGAGGGTGACTACTGAGCGAAAGCTGCACTGTCGGAGGGTGAGTACTGAGGGAATGCTGC
>NW_025203155.1:0-3653 GCF_004010195.1 Chiloscyllium plagiosum
ATCCTCCCTGAGATTCAGGATGGTACACACTTGGTTCTAAAAGGGGGCAGTTGGACAAAGAACCCAGAGTTAATTGCCATCCGCTAGAGCTAAGAGCCCTCAGCTCTAGAGAGATAAATTGGTTCTCTCAGTCATCTATGTATTAGAGAAAGCACCATTTAATTCCTGACAGAAGGACGACTGAAGACGTTCCTGACAGATCAACAGACGAGACACCGACCATTCTGGAAGATACGTAACCTGGCTGGAATTTTGAGAGACAAAATTCAAGTTTTGTCATACGAGTGAAACTTCTATTTATTGGAACAGCACAGTATTATAATCTTGTTTTATTCAGGAATAGCTAGTAGATAAAAGGGAATTATTTGATCTGTTAATAGTTTTGTTAATTTGTTCACTGTTCGAATTGTATAAATAAATTATTACTTGCTAGTTTTAAAGTGAGTGTCAGAGGTTTAGTTTAGTTAACCACTAGAAGTTGCTGAAAGGCAGATGACACCATTTTTCACACCCTTTTTAAGATTCAAGGGTGAGGTGCTCCTCTGAGTTTTTGGTTTCAGTTCTCAATGGGGAGTCAACCTCCGCTGTGTAAGATCTGCCAGCACCAGAGCAGCCGCACCTGACATCACCAACCATCCCCTAATGATACCCCCTCAGACCCTCCTGCTGGGTAGAGATATCTCATTTATGGATGCCATTGGGATGGATGGAGACTCTTTGTTGGGGTGGTCATCCACGAGGAAGATGAAGCACATTCACGTGACATACTGATATTTTTTCCTATCTGGCATCTTTAGCAGATAATTCACCTGACTTCATTTCTTTTCAATCTGGTAAGGACTACTAAACCTTCCTTTGAAGGGATTTCCCATCACTGGTAACAGCATTACTTTATCCTCACGGGCAACTGTACAAATTTGAAATTTCTTACCTATTTCTTTCTTCATTAGGTGCTGTGCCACCTTGCAACATTATCGAGCAAATACACCTACTCTGTTTAATCTGTCTCTCACCTCTGATACATAATCCAACGGAGAAATCTCGGGCTTCAGACCTATCAATTTTTCCTTAATTAATTTTAAAGGACCTCATACTTTGTGTCTGAACATCAATTCAAATGGAACAAACGGAGTCAATTCATTTGAAGCATCTCTCTTGGTAAACAACATAAATGGGATAACTTTAACCCAATCACTTGAGTAATCCTGACAATATGCCCTCAACATGGTCTTTAGGTGCTGATGCCCCATTTCCAATCCTCCCTGAGATTCAGGATGGTACACACTTGATGTAATGTGTTGAATGCAGAAACTATGACATCCTTACATAATTTGATAGTAAAATTGGCCTGACTGAATCGCAGAGTAATTCACAATGACTAAAGAAAGCAAGCATCTCCTCCATAACCTTTTGCGCCTTGACAGGTCGTAATGGAATTGCCTCCAGCAACCTAGTAGACAATCCATTCTGGTTAGCAAATACTGGTTCCCACTTTTGGTTTTCATGAGGGGACCATTATAATCATTTATAATCCATGTAAAATATTCTTGAAAAGCGAGAATTGACAACAAAGGTATTGGTTTTATTCCTGCCTATGGTTTTTCTACCATCTGAAATGTCTGAAAGGTGCAGCAAAATTCAACCACATCTTTCTGTAACCCAGGCCAATAAAAAAGCTTCTGTATCTTAGCCTGAATGTTCCTCACTCCTGGATCAACTCCGACAGGTAATATGTGTACTACCTGCAAAACGTCTGGTCTCTACTCTACCAGCAACACAATCTGGTGAACTTGCACCCATTTCTCATTTGCACTACCCTGCCAAGGTCTTCATGTCTGCCTTGAGATTTTATCCTTAAGATAATACCATTCTGGAATACACTCTGATTCTTTGTCCAAACAGGCTTCATGACATAAATCCTTTACCATCTCATCCTTTTGTTGTAACTCCATTAATCTTTCAGAACTAAACAACCAACCCTAATCCTCTAACTTGCTTAGCTTTTTCCTTGACCATCTCATCAGAGTGTCAGCGAACTGGACCTCAACTCCTTGGTCTTTCTCTTTTCCCCTTCTTGTTTCAACTTATGTCGATGGGTTTGTGTCACCAGGCCAAAAAAATGCTTGGTACTTTTCTTTTAACTCCTCAGTTCCCTGGTTTTCTTTTGGTTTCTCCACTCCAGTACACTAGGCCTCACTCCCAGCTGTGATCCAGTGATATCATTTCCAAGGATTAACTGGATTCCTGGAATAGTCAATTTTCCCGTCACTCCCACTATCACTTCCCCAATCTTGACTGGACTTTCTAACCTTATCGTACACAGGGGAATACCACTCCTCTCTCTATTCATTCTATAGATTATCACACTCTCAGACAATATTTCAAAAGGATTGCAAATATTTTCATCTCTCACTATTAGAGACACACTAGTTCTCATATCTCTTAGTATATATTTTTTTTACTTGTTCTCTCTTTTCTATCCGAGTAAAACTTACTCACAAAGGTGAAATCTTTGAAAAGGTAAAGCCGGTGACTAGGCTGTGCCCTCTCCTTCACCTCCTCGACATCTCAAGATTTCCTTCATTGCCTTAAGTAATCCGACTGGTTTAAAGAACACTCTTTTATCACATTCTTCTTCCCAGTGCCTTTCTGAAACCACTGGCACTGTAACTTTGTGTGTCTCACATTATTGCTGTGAAAGCACTTGAGACCTCTTTTCTATCCTATTGGGTTTCTTTTTTCCACATGTGGTAAACTGTTTCTAGTGTGATCTACTTTTTGCTTTTCATTGAAGGATTCCCCACTTTCCCAATTTCTATCCCTCATGGAATGAAATTGCTGTCAGAAGCTAGATTTCGAACTGCGGACTAACGCTTATTCATTTACCATCTCGTCAGCTCTTCTGGGTGTTTTAAATTTCTGTTCCTCAGCGTGAGCTCGTATCAATTCTGGAATTGAGTTCTTACACTCCTTCAGCAAAATAATATCTCAAGAGCCTCATACATCTTTTCTATCTTTAATGCTTTCATTCATCTATTGAGGTTGGTCTGTTTAATCCTTTCAAACTCAATGTAAATCCAATGTCGTTCCTTTCTTACATTTCTGAACCGTTGTCTATCTACTTCTGATACCAGTTCATAGGCACTCAAAATAGACTTTATTTCCTTCTTCATATCCTCCTGACACCCACTCTGACAGTGCTGTCAACAATTCACTAGCCCTACCGACCAACTTTGTTTGGATCAACAAAATCCATATGGTCGCTTGACACCTCATTTATTTAGCCACTTTCTCAAATGAGATGAAAAGGGTTTTTATGTCCTTCTTATCAAATTTATGCAATGCTTGGATATATTTAAACAGGTCCCCACCAAGCCATTGGCTATGGTGGTTTACCTTATTATCACTATACTCCTCACTAAAATTATCTTCTACCTTCATCTCCATCCTTTTGAGGCAACATTCCTGTCTAATTGTCAACTTCTGAAATTCAAGCTCTCTTTTTCCCATCCTTCTGCTCAGGCCTTCCTCTCCTTTCTTTTTCCTCAGCTTTTAACTAATTCAAACTGTTTCAGTTCCCTTTCTAACTCCAATTGGCTTATTTGGCAATTTAATTGTTTCTAACAGCACTGCACTTGACTGTTAGTCTGATA
>NW_025203155.1:4782-8256 GCF_004010195.1 Chiloscyllium plagiosum
AACTGAAACATTTATATGGAAAGGCTGTACTGTTTGCAGGGAAAGCAGCAGGATTTACCAAGACAACAGACTTTTGAATTTAGCCAATCAATTTGAACCAGGCACTTCGATACGAAAAATCTATTAATTTTGAATCTGAAAGTTTTGACAACAGAGGAACGATCTGACTGCCCTTTCATTTATACTCTTGATGACATATCAATATTTCTTACAATACGATTGTTCCTCTGTTGTCAAAACTTTCAGATTCAAAATTAATAGATTTTTCGTATCGAAGTGCCTGGTTCAAATTGATTGGCTAAATTCAAAAGTCTGTTGTCTTGGTAAATCCTGCTGCTTTCCCTGCAAACAGTACAGCCTTTCCATACAAATGTTTCAGTTCAGGCTCTATGTACTGCATTGAAATCGTTAAGTGCAGAAAAAGCATAATCTTTTCTGGATGTTATCTTCCTAGATTTGCAAAAGGCCGTTGATAAGGTGCCTCACGGGAGGCTGAGGAAGGTGAGGACCCATGATGATCGAGGTGAGCTACTGGCATGGATTGAGGATTGGCTGTCTGACAGTCTGAGTTGGGAGAAAAGCATCTTTTTCAAAATGGCAGCTGGTGACAAGTGGTATCCTGCAAGGTTCAGTGTTGGGGCCGCAGCTGTTCACTTTATAAATAAATGATCTGGATGAAATAACGGGGGGCATTATGCCCCATTTAGAATACTGTGTCCAGTTTTGAGCACCACACATCCGCGTGTCCAGAGGAGATTCACACAGATGATCCCTGGAATGGTAGTCCTAACATATGATGAACAGCTGAGAATACTGGGATTGTATTCGTTAGCATTCAGGAGGTTGAGGGGAGATCTAATAGAAACATACAAGTATGGCTTAGAAAGGGTGGAGACTGGAAAATTGTTTCCCTCAGGCGAGGAGACTTGAACTCGTGGGCACATCCTTAGAATTAGAGAGGGTCAATTTAAAATAGAAATGAAGAGACATTTCTTCAGCCAGAGAGTGGTGGGCCATGGAATTCACTGCCACTGAGCGCAGTGGAGGCTGGGACATTAAATACCTTCAAGGCAGAGATTGATAAATATTTAATCTTGCAAGGAATTAAGGGATACGGGGAGAGTGTGGGTAGGTGGTGTTGAAATGCCCATCAGCCATGATTAAATAGTGGAGTCAACCCGATGGGCTGAATAGCCTTAGCTCCACTCCTATTTCTCATGGTCTTATGGTCTTATCTTTTAAAGGCACCATGCAAAAGTCCAGGCTCCAGGAACTGACATTTCAAGAAAATGGCTGGTCAGAAATAGAGGCCAGAAAGTGTCTCCAAGCAGCAGCAGCAGCAGCAACAGCAGCCAGTCTGAATTACGTGTCCCTCCAGGCAGGCAGACTGCAGTGCACGAGGCTCCAGGTCCCAAACAGCAGCTACTCTCTGGTGCAGTTGGCATTATTACAGCAGTCCTAACTCACCAAGAAGAAATGCAGTACACCAGGCTCCCAAAGGCAGCAGCAGTGAAGAATCCCAAGCTCCATTCCCTCCACAGCACTCGAGGCTCCAGGCTTTAGGCCGAAACCAGCTCCAGCTGCTCTCAGTTACAGCAGATGTTGCCACTCCAGCTTCCACATTCCAATCACGCAGCAGCAGCAGAGTGCAGCCTCCTAATACACTGCCCTCTACAGGGAAAATAACCCTCCCTCTCCACTCTCTTTCTCTTGCCATCGAGCCAGTTCTGTAGCCAAATTCTCCCTGTAATCAATGTGATCCAACCTTGCTAACCCGGCCTGCCATATGGAACCTTGTTGAACGCTTCACTGAAGTCCATACACATCACATCCTCTGCTCTGCCTTCATCAGCCCACTTCGTTATTGCTTCAAAAAACTCAATCAAGTTAATGAGACATGATTTCCAATGTACAACACAATGTAGACTGCTGAATGAGTGCTATCTATTGAAGTACATTTCCCTTAAGATCCCCTCAAACAACTTGCCCACCTCTGATGTCAGTCTCATCAGTCCATAGTTCCGTGGCTTCTCCTTCCACATTTTTAATCAGTGGCACCGCGTCTTCCGGTACCGCGTCTGTGACTATCAATGATACAAATATTTCAGCAAGAGGCTCAGCAATCACTTCTCAAGTTTCCCACAGAGATCAAGGGGACACTGATCAGGTCCCAGGGATCAATCCACCTTTATGCATTTTGCGAAATCCAGCACCTCCTCCACATCTTTTGAGTCCATGTATGATGTTATTTCTCTGTTATTCAAAGAGATGATCTGCAGATAGAGAACTGGAAGATAAAAGATAAACAAAATTAAGGAGAATAAAATTGATTACAGGTTAAAGAGGTTACAGAATTTGAAAATAGTGAATTTTGGATAATGTATGCAAATAGATTAACTGAGAGAAAAACACAGATGTTGACAGTTTGAGCAGATCATTCCACTCAAAAGACGAAGGAACGTGACGTAGATGACAAAAATGTGATCTTAGACTTGGTTATTGGGTAAGGGTTGGGGTTGTGACCCTTGCCTTGGCCATAATAAGAGCAGTCATGAAGGAAACACAATTTGTAGAAGAGGCAAATGAGAGGATCCATCAACGGACTAAACATACCAAAACAATTAGAACTCGTGCTCCAAGGCAAATGAGGTGTTGGAGATGTAATGTTCAAGTACATCCATGGGTGAGAATATATTGCATATGAGTTGAGCGTGTGGTGCTGGAAAAGCAGAACAGGTCAAGCAGCATCCGAGGTCCAGGATAATCAACATTTTGGAGGGGAGGGTGGAGCCGACGGGTGGGAAGGAAGATGGACAGGTAGAACAGGTCATGAGGGTGGAGGCGAGCTAGAAGGTTGAAACTGGGATAAGGTGGGAGGAGCGGAAATTCATGGACCTCCCCATCTCCATCAATGGTGACCGACTCAACGCTGATATTTTCTACAAACCCACCGACTCCCACAATTACCTGGATTACACCTTCTCCCACTCTGCCTCCTGTAAAAATGATATCCTTTATTCCCAAATCCTCCGCCGCATCTGCTCCCAGGAGGACCAGTTCCACCATAGAACACACCAGTTGTCCTCTTTCATTAAAGACTGTAACTTCCCCTTGACAACATAGTGGAAGATGCTCTCCAATGCATCTCATCCACGTCTGACATCTCTGCCCTCAAATCCCACTCCTCTAAATGCAACAACTACAGAATCCCCCTGGTCCTCACTTTCCATTCCCAACCATCCTCTGTATACATTGCATCATCCTCTGCCACTTCCGCCACCTACAAATGGACCCCACCACCAGGGATATATTTCCCACCTTTCCATAAAGACAATTCCCTCCGTGACTAGCTCGTCAGGTCCACGCTCCCCAACAAGCCACGCACCCCTCCCGACACCTTCCCCTGCCTCCGCAGGAATTGCAAAACCCAAACCTCACCTCCCCCCTCACCTCTGTCCAAGGCCCCAAAGGACC
>NW_025203156.1:0-2544 GCF_004010195.1 Chiloscyllium plagiosum
CTACAAGTTTTGTAACTTTGCTATTCAAAGTTTTTGTGTCTGAACCGCACCAGAATTGGAGTTGAATTATTGAGTGTTGTGCTGATTCATCGCCAATTCCTGTCGTCTGGAGTTCTCGTCCCTGCTACTGACCAGAGGAAAATCCTAATCTTCTTGGTTGTGAGTTTTTACGGAATCATGATCAGACCAGAATCAGATGCTCACTCGCAAAACCTGCAAATTTCGTGCAGAAACCCACTGTCTCTAAAAACATTTCCCTCCCAAAGTTGCACAGAAATTTTCGATTGCTCAAATGTCTTTATCCCGTTATGCAACAGGTTGTTGTGGATGAGCTGGGGAAAGACATTGACGTGTTTGGTCAGCCATGATGATATCAAACTGCGGGTCGGGCAGGTGTTTGGAATAGCCTCCTCCTCTTTTTCTGTGCTGTTTCTTGCAGAGGGTTTTCAAAATTAACATGATAACGGCAAGGTGAATCTACTCTAGGGAATATCAAAGTCCTCCCCTTTACACCACCGCTCTCACAGCCAGAATAGGCAGCTCCTATTGCGGCTTTAGATCAGACAGTGAAGGATTCTATCAGGCGCTCTGTCAGACTGCATGCTCCTTCACACAGGTTTCCAACTGGGTACATGAAGCAAGCAAACGTGTGGATATTCGGATCCAGGGACAGATTCCCACTCTGCTGGGCTGCAGTTCTGGTCACATGAATTTCTGACATGCTAAGACATTCTGTGCATTTGACCTACTTTACGATTTAAACTGTAATTGAATTTTTATTATTACATAACATTCTTACATCTTCAATATTCATGCAAACTGTGCAACGTGTTCTTGGATGTAGGAATGGTGAAGATTATTAATGAATGCAATATGTTTCATGTTACCCGTATGATCTTTCTGAAGGAAGTTGCTGAAGTTTCACTGATTCGAATTCTGTGCCGATTGAAGCTGATTGAAGGAAAAGCCCTGCGACAGCGGCAAGGTAACATCGTCTGCAAACAACGTAGGAACCATCGGAAACCCATTTTTCAATGTTGTCTATGTTTTCACATTTTTATGTCCCTTTTGTATCCTTTTCGTGAACCTGATGCTTCAATAATCAAGGCTCATGTCAGTTTCACCTTGTCTGCATTAGCTTTAATTTCAGAACCAGACAGTTCAGGTAAATGAAGCAGGGTGACTGACTGAGGTACCAGTGGGGCAGCACATCACCACCAAAGATCCCACAGTGTTGTGGTTCAGTGGTAAGTACTGCTGCCTCAACGGGGTCCAAAGTTCGATTCCAGTCTCGGTGGACTGTCTGTGTCGAGTTTGCACATTCTCCCCGTGTCTGCGTGGGTTTTCTCTGGGTGTTCCAGTTTCCTCCCACAGTCTAAAGATTGGGCAGGTCAGGTGAGTTGGTCATTCTAAATTGCCCATCGTGCATTTGTCAGAGGGGAAATTTGTCTGGTTGGGTTTCTCTTCGGAGGGTTGGTGTGGACTTTTGGGCCCGAAAGGTCTGTTTCCATACTGTCGGGAATCTAATAATCACAGCAAAAGTGGAGCAGTTGAGTTAAAGTTCCCAAGGTACGTGTAGGTCACGTGACAGGTTCGCTGTCTGCGGCTCTCGTCGCACAGTTGGTCAGCGCTGAATACTTAAAAGTGCATAACATGCCAAGGCTGTAAGTTCAATGCTTATCTAAATATGTTGTTACTGACATTGACCTGGGATTATTGAAGATCAGACTGAAGCGCAGTTGAAAACAATGTTGAATAAAGTAGCAGTTATTTGAAAACTCCAGTTTCTGACGTAGGGAAAAGTTTTGCCTTTGTTAAACATACCAATTATTAACAGAAAATCTGCAAATATTCCCCAGGTGAATATCCATCTGTGGATAGAGAAACAGAGGTGAAGTTTTAGCTTGGTGACCTGCCTCAAATCGCTGACCCAGCGCTGGATTACATCCTGGGAAAGTCCATATAAATCGTTTCATATCATTCAATTTCCTGCAAGCTGCACAGCTCATTCAACCAATCGAAAGTATTAGATTTATCTCTTTGTGGAGTTTGACTGTTGTCAGTAAACCTGGTAAAGGATCTGGGCAAGTAGTTTTGCTGTTGGGAGGAACAAAGGGTCAAACTGGAATAAGTTTGAGTCTTGACGCAGGATTTTTCAAGCGGAGATAAAAGTGTATTAAATAGACTCACTCCCCTTTCCCTTGATTTTGATCAAATGTTCAAGACAACACATGGCAATGATAATGATGTTTTACATCGACAGACCAAATCTTGGTCACTGGAGGCACCACAGTATTACAGATCAGGTGAGCGGGGGAGATGATGATCCTTGTGGAAACCTGAGACAGTGAGAGAATTAGTCCCATCCAGACCTTCCCCTCACTGAGGACGAACGATCAGTCCTCAGCAAAGGAATCACCTTCATCCCCCTCTGTCCATGCATCAATGAATTTAATACACGCCGTGACGTCGAACCCTTCTTGTGCCGCCTCCACCTCCGAGCTTACTTTCACAATCAGGACTCCCGCCCACCTTCCGAGGACT
>NW_025203156.1:5271-8256 GCF_004010195.1 Chiloscyllium plagiosum
CCTATTGTACTCTATGCTACTTTCTCCCAATCCCCACCCTCATCTAGCTTATCTCTCCACTCTTCAGGCTCTCTGCTTTTATTCCTGATGAAGGGCTTTTGTCCGAAACGTTGATTTTACTGCTCCTTGGATGCTGCTTGAACTGCTGTGCTCTTCCATCACGAATCCAGTTTCTGATCCATTGGTCCGTTCCTCCACAGATCTGTCAGAAATACTGAACTTTTCCAGCAACTTCTGTATTTGTTTGATTTTCGACATCGGCGGTTCTTTCATTTTTTTTTCTTATTTTCTACCAATAATATGATTTGGAAGATTATGTTGAATATTTTGAATATGACTGCGATAGAATAGCCAGATTTCAAAAGCCCGCTACTGCTACTAGGTTCACGTGACCAATGCCTTTCCACTTGATCACTGTGTTGAATATTTTGAATATGACTGCGATAGAATAGCCAGATTTCAAAAGCCCGCTACTGCTACTAGGTTCACGTGACCAATGCCTTTCCACTTGATCACTGCGCCCTACACCTGCACTGCATATAAATTAACAAAATTATGGCATTCTCTTGGTTTGGTAATCAGGAGCGAGATTGTTTGACTTGTTGAAAAAGTAAGATATACTGATAAAATACAGTATATTAAATGGGGAGGCACAAGGGAAAGAGAACAGTGAAAGATAGTGTTCTGGCAAAATTTAAATGTCATTGCTCAAGATTCAGAAAATGCTAGCATTCACAAACATACCACAATGTGGAATGTAACTTTCAGGACAAGCAAAACAAGCAGAATGCAAAATCTTAGTCTGAAAGTTTTGCAGCATCAGTTTTAGGTTAAATGAATGCACACATGGGTTTCAGTGCTGTAATGATCTCATAAACTGTAGGAGGAAATCCTTGCCTTCGAGGATACGTGCGGAATGTTCACTGATTCATCCCAGTAATGGCAGGACTGTCCTCTGGAAGCATCTGAATACAATTATTCAATGCTCCATGGAGTTTCGAATAAGAGGTGAAGGGAATGTCTCCATTCACAAATCAATCATTCAGTGGAACTCAATACAAGGACACATGAAGTGATAAACAAAGTGGGCAAGAACACGGAAATATGATACACAATAGCTACGACAATTTCTATGTGCAAATTGTTGATTTCAGACCCATGGTGGCTTTTGGTAATGATATTTACTGTCCAGACCAATTTGCACTGGAATGACTCGAGCCCTACTGTGATGTATTTGAACTTCAGTTACCTTTAGAAATAGCTGGCACTCACTCAGATCATGGAGATTTAGAGAAATCAAATTTAAAGCAAATAGTTCATCTTGTAACTGTGAAATCTTTAGGTTACCCTCAGTGGGAGCATTGTGTGTAATCCTTGTCCTTATTCTCCAACAAAGACATGTGAAGAGGTTAGCAAGGGCACAGACGCTGCTTACTGAATAGCAAGATATTAGGAAGCCCAGGGACGGAGTTTACTGAGACATAAAAACATCCGAAAGGTTAGAAATGATTTCATCCACATTATTGACAGAATGAAGGAGTTTATTCACGACATGTGGAAATGCTGGACCAGAAACACTCAAGTTTAAAAGTAAACAAAATAGATTTTCTCATAACGTGTGGTATGAAGTGACTAAATTGGGAAATTCCGTCTTTCGAGTGCATCAACAACTTTAGGTGGAGCTTCAAAACCATCAGTGAATGATTAAGAATGAGAGTTTCTTCCACTCAATAAAGTTGCTGAATTCCTGAATGACTTTCTGGAAATAAAACGTAGATTTATGACTTCATCGTGTTTTAAAAAACACACGAACAAACATACAAGGAGGGAATTTACCATTGAAAGAAATGAAAAGTGTGGGTCTGGATTAATTTCGATTTGGTTGTTTTCAGACACAAAGACATTTCATGAACACGTTCAGCTGAATACAATTGAGTATTAAAAGTTCCTGGATTTGAAAGATATAGCAATTATTCAAGGTGAAGCATTGTAAATGGGGCTGAAGTCGTAAAATAACTGCAGACCTAAAAGATTTGACCACATTCACATGACGTTAGGTGCATTTCACGCTTTCTGATATCCACCACCAAGTCTACTCTGTCTTTTTTGTATTTTTAACCCTGTACTGCTCTGCAGCACACCATTCCAGCTGAAAGATGCTCAGACTAAAAGTGAATACAATATTTAGACGGTCCTATGCGATCAGTCTATTTTTTTTATTATTACAATGGCCATTGCGAGTTTGCAACAAACTGCACAACATGAAAACAGATCAACATCTATTTTCCTGGAATTTAACGCAGTGCACATGGGAAACTTCATCCGTCTGCTGAAAAATCACCTTCGGCTCTCCCTCCACACATGTCTCTTCACGTTTTAAGTATTTGCAATATGTTTGTTGATCAAGGTGTCAGTATCCTGAAAAGGTCGTTTCTCAATCCACAAAAACTGGTACTTTCCCATAAACGTGACATTGCTCAATATCACCTTCTATCCGTACCCCTCAGCATGACAAATTGAAGCTGCTCCATGTGAGGCTCAAACTTAAAACTTCGGCAGAGCGCAGCCCACTATACTTGCACAGAGATACCGTGCACTGATCACCTTCAGCACTGGAGCAACACATTAATGCTTACCTCCACATTCCTGGTTGTACATTAACTCGGTAAACCGAGTTTCTCTGATTCCATGGCTGGTCACTGCGATGATACGATCATCTTCACCAGTGGTTCTGACCCCGTGTTAGGCAAGTAGTGAGCTACTCATTGCATAGATGTAAAAATGTACAACTTCAACTTTTGCCTTCACTCGCCCATGAGCCTTTTATTTTGTTTCTCATCTGTAGAAATCTTAAAACCTTCATCTTGAACAGACTCAATAACAGATCTCCATTGTGTCTCTGGCATCAAATTCCAAAGTGTAAACCCCCTCTGAATTCTTCCACCGCAGTCGACTCTTTGGGAAGTTTTCCTGTTCAGGGGAATG
>NW_025203157.1:0-2630 GCF_004010195.1 Chiloscyllium plagiosum
GACAAATATAATGACTTGAAAGCTGAAACATGTGTTGCTGGAAAAGCGCAGCAGGTCAGGCAGCATCTGAGGAGAAGGAGAATCGACTTTTCCGGCATAAGCCCTTCGTCAGGAACTTATGCTCAAAACGTCGTTTCTCCAGGTCCTTGGATGCTGCCTGACCTGCTGCGCTTTTCCAACAACACAATTTTCAGCTCTGATCTCCAGCATCTGCAGTCCTCACTTACTCCTATTAAATATAATGACTTACCAGGAATACCAACTATAGCGAGGATGGCATAGTAACCACCTTGAATAATGCAAAGGATATTCTGGATCCGCCATGCTAATGATATCCAAGGCAGGGGAAGCCAGTAAAGACCCCAGGATAAACTCCTGTCCATTGTTGGAACATTCCAGTCTAATATTCTCAGATTCTGATCTCTCCTCCGCATCTCTCTCTCTTTCGAGCTGCTGATCCCTGTTAATGCTGTCAGCGATGCTCCTACTCATACTATGGGATAGCACATTGAACAGAGTTCGTTTATCTTTCAACAATGATGACTCTCCATTGTGATAATTAGGATCCACAGAGATTGACATTAATCACAGTCACTGAACAAATAGCTTCAGTTAACCCCTTTCAATTCAATATTGATATTATTAAACTTAAAAAAAAAACGTTTAAAGCTACACATTTGGCATGGGATATGTGTGGGGGAGGGGTGAACAGAGGGAAGAAATATTTGAGATATTAGATTGATTGTATGTCATCATTCAATCTGCCTTAGATATGCGAGTAACGTCAAAGGATTGTCAGAACTTTAAAAAGTTTCTCCGTTTATAAATCGAAACATATAGTCTGTAACTACTGATCAGTGATTATAATGTCAGTAAAATATGGAGAGAATTTTTCTAGTCCATAATCTGACAGGAAAATGTGCATACCACATGAGTGGTAACAGACCAAAGGCATGGATATGTTAACAGATGTGACACACAATTCAAATGGTTATTCGAGGATCAGAGAGGGCAGGTGAGGGTCATCCTGTTCATGTTGTCGATGTCAATGAACTATGATGAAGTAAATTTCACTGGATTTCTATTGCAGTGTAATTATGATATTGGGGATATGGCTGCTGAAACTGCGGGGAGGGAATATGATATTTCCCAGCTATCATTATTGGAATTTTATTCTTCATACATCATATGAAGATCAAATTTCGGGATACAGCTCCAATAAGGAATGAGGAGAGCCAATATTAACCATACAACCAGAAGACATTGGAGAAGAAATTTGGCCATTAGGCCCATTGAGCCTGCTCCGCCGTTCAATGATGGCTGTTAAGCTTCTCAACCGCATTCTCCCGCTTTCTACCTGTAACCCTTGATCCCCTTTACAATCAAGAACCTATCTGTCTCACTCTTAAATATACTCAATGACCTGGCTTCGACAGCCTTCTGTGGCGGTGAATTCCAAAGATTCACCACTTTATGGCTGAAGAGGTTCGTCCGTATCTCTGTTCTGAAAGGTCTTCTCTTTACTCTGTCCGCTCGGGGCCTAGTCTCACCTACCATTGGTAATACCTTCCCAAAATCCACTCTGTCCAGGCCATTCAGTATCCTGTAAGTTTCGAGTAGAACTCCTAACATCTTCTGAACTCTGCCATATATAGACCCAGAGCCCTCAGATGATCTTCATATGTTAAGATTTTCATTCCTGGGACCATTCTCGTGAATCTCCTTGGAAAACGCTCCAGGGTGAGTAAATCCTTCCTGAGATATGGGACCCAAAACTGTGCACAATAATCCAAATGTGGCCTGACCAAAGTCTTATACAGCCTCAGAAGTACATCCCTGCTTTTATATTCAAGCCCTCTTGAAATAAATGCCATCATTGTATTTGCCTTCCTAACTATTGACAAGCTGCAAGATTACCTTTCGAGACTCCTGGACTGGAACTCCCTCGGCCTTTTGCACTTTTGACTTCTGAACCTGCTCGCTATTAAGAAAATAGTCCATGCCTGTATTCTTCCTTGCAAAGTGCATGATGTCACACTTGCCCACGTTATACTCCATCTGCCACATCTTTGCTCGCTCCCCTAACCTGTACAAATCCTTTAGTAGGAGAAAGTGAAGACAGCAGATGCTGGAGATCAGAGTCAAAAAGTGTGATGCTAGAAAAGCACAGCCAGTCAGGCGGCATCCAGGAGCCGGAGATTCGATGTTTCAGGCATCAAGTCTTCGTCAAGAACGACGGGGTTGGGTGGAAGTGGGCTGAGAGATAAATGGGAGGGGCTGGGGCTGGGAGGAACGTAGCTCGGACAGCGATAGCTAAATGAAGGTGAGTGGTGATGGCGAAAGGTCAGAGTGGAAGGTGGAGTAGATACATGGGAAGGAAAATGGACAGGTTGGACAGTTCAAGAGGGCGGTACTGAACTAGAGGGTTAGATCTGGGATAAGGTGGTGGGAGGGGAGATGAGGAAATTGGAGAAATTGCTTTTGATACGGTGTGGTGGAGTGTCCCTTGGTGGAAGATGATGAGTTCTTTCTCCAGACGACTGCTGGCTAGAAATTGGCCATGGAGGAGGCCAAAAACTTGCATGTCCTTGTTGTAGTGGGAGGGAGAGTTGAAGTAATCAAGAATAGGG
>NW_025203157.1:2660-8256 GCF_004010195.1 Chiloscyllium plagiosum
GTGTCAGGAGTGGAAGGTGGCTGGGTGGGGTTGGAAGGGCGTGACCTCACGAGGGAGTTGTGAAAGGAATGCTCTCTGCTGATATGGGTGGGGAGGGTGGTGGGGTCTGACTGTTGGTGGCGGAAATGTCGGAGGATGATGCGTTGTATCTTGTGGTTGGTGGGATGAAAGGCGAGCACCAGAGGGGTTCTATCCTTGTTTTAGTTGGAAAGGTGGAGATCAATGGCGGAGGTGCTGGAAGTTGGGGAGATGCGCTAGAGCGCCCTCCTGCAGCCGAACCACCTCTTCAATGCTACCTGTCCCTCTATCTATCTTTGCACTGCTTGAAAACTTAGCCAGAATCCCCTCAGTTCCTTCACGTAAACCAATAATGCATAAATGGAAAAGTTGTGGTCCCAATATGGAGTCTCGTGGAAGACCACTTGTCCCTGGCTGCCATCCTGAGAAGGACTCTTTTATCCCAACTCTCTGGTTTCTGTCAGACAGCCATGCTACTATCCATGTACGCATCTTGCCTCGAACACCATGGGCCCTTATCTTTCTCAATAGTCTCCTGTCAAAAGATTCTTGAGAAGCAAGCGGATAACATCTATTGTTTTTCTTGGTCTAATCTGCTTCGTTACTCCCTCAATGAATTCTAACAAGTTAGTCAGACCTGACCTCCTCTTGATGAAACCATGCTGGCTCTATTCTATTTTACCAAAGACCTCCAAGTATTCAGAAATCCCATCCTTCACGATGGATTCTAGGTTGTTACCCACAACTAAGGTTAGGCTAATCAGTCTGTAATTTTCCGTTTTCTGTTTAACTCCCTTATTCAACGGGGTGTGACATTAGCAATTTCCAGCCTCTTGGCCCTTTCCTGATTTTAGTCATTCCTGAAAGATTACTCCTTATACTTGCATTACCTCTTCAGCTATCTCCCTTACAAGGCTGGGGTGTAGTCCATCTGGTCCAGCTGATTTATCCACATTCAGGCCATTCAGTTTTCTAGCATGTTCTTCTTGATGATGGCCACCATACTCAGCTCTGCCCTCTCACTCTGTTCAACTTTTGTGAAATTATTCATGTCTTCCACAATGAAGACTAATGCAAAGTTCCTCATTCTTTTTTTTTGTTTCCCATTACTGTCTCTCCAGCATCATTTTCCAGGGTCCAATATTACTTTTACCTCTCTTATGCACTTTATATGTCTAAAGAACCTCTTACAGTCTCCTTTATATTGCTGGTTTGCTTACTCTTATATTTAATCTTCTCCCTCCTTATTTTTATTTGCCCTCTGTTGGTCTTTATAAGTTTTCCAATTCTCTAGTTTCCCATTGCCCTTCACCACATTATATGCTTGCTCTTTTGCTTGCATGCAACCCCTGACTTCCCTCGTCAGCCCTGGTTGCCTTATCCTCCCTGTAAATTGCCTCTATTCCTCAGCATGAATCTCTGCAGTGTCTGCTGAATTAATCTTGGAATCACCTGCCATTGCTGTTCCACTGTCTTTCTTTCTTCCACATATCGGAGATTGCTGCCAGTTCAGGTCCATCCTGTCCTTCATGTTTTGGTCCAACCTACATGGGAATCCTAATGATCCACATATCAGAAGTGCTGCCTCTCCTGCCAGCTGTTTGGCCATATATATGTAACTGTACTACCTTCCTATTCCTAACCTCACTCGCACGTGACATATTCTAGTGCCTCCAAAGTTCAAGTATCCTTTCAACACAGCCCCAGCAAGGCCTTTTCTTTAAAGTGGATAGACTTGATAATAAAAACTTAAGTGTGACCTCAGGAAAGTGGAGTCCACTGAAGAGGATCTGATATCTATCCCCACCTGTTTGACAAGGTATACATATGGATTAGTGGTGCTGGAAGAGCACCACTGAACTGCTGTACTCTTCCAGCACCACTAATCCAGAATCTGCTTTCCAGCATCTGCAGTCATTGTTTTTACCAAGGTATACATATGAACCATATATTTGCAGATGGACGAAGATAAACAGAAAACTAGAAAATGTCAGAGCAGATGGATGTCACGCAGCTTGTTTACTCTGCTTTGCTATTCACTTGAACTTTAGTTATTCTGTTCCTTTCAATGGCAGGATCTTTACCCAGCATCCCCAGATGGTCAGAAAGTGCCCAGTGTCGTTTTGTTCACAGTCCTGCGAAGGGAGTGTCCAGTGCCAGGCAATGGGGTGTGGGGAGTCCCAGGGGTGGCACAAGAAAAGGCTGCATGCAGTGACGATGGACTGAGGGACTGAAAGGGATGGAATGGGTATCCAGGGACACTGCACACACGGAAAGGGCCGGGCAAGATTCCTAAACAACCAGGGAACCCGCGATGCAAGGCTGCTTTTACAAACACCGGTCACGTTTGCTAGATTTCTCCGTCGAACCAAAGCAAAAATACTGTAGATGGTAGAAATCCGAAACAAACACAGAGACATACTGGGGGAGAGACGAAATAGTTAATGTTCCCAATGCAGACACGGAAAGAATTTATAAAATCCACATAGACAGGGTCCAGAGATTGGAATTGAACCCGAGTCCCTAGCATTTTGAAGCAGCAGTGCTGTGTCACCGTGCCGCCTAATGATGGATAATCGGAGTTAGAGACATAGCTCTGTGACTGGGATTGAGAGTCCTGAATAATGTGTTGCCTACCTGGTGCTTGGGTTTGGGATATATCATTTGGGCTGCCGAAGAACTTGGGTTGGGCGGGAAATGATGCAGTGGTCAGGGTCCATGTAGGTACCAACGGCTAAACAAACAAATGACAGTTAAAAGAGCGACGGGTAATACAGGACTAAACTATCATCTCGAAATGCTTTCAGCATAAGGAATAAGGTAAATACGCTTGTGACTCATTCACAAATTGACAGGTACGATATGGGCATTACAGTGATATCACTGCAAGAGGATCAGGATTAGGAGCTGAATATTCAAGGATATTCATCCTGTCGAAAAGATAGGCAGGTGAGCAGGGAGATAGAGTTGTTTCATTATTAAGAATGGAATTGAGTCAATAATCAATAATAAGAAATGAAGTAAGGTCAGATCGTGTAGAATCTGTGTCGGTAGAATCTCGGAATCAAAAATGTGAAAGAATGCATTTGGAGTTATGTGCAGGGAGCTGGGGTGCAAGATACACCAGGATCTAGAAAGTTCTGTAGGAAAGTCAAAGTTACAATAATCATGTGGGATTTCATTATGCAGGTGGACTGGGAATTCAGGTTGGTAGTGGTTCGCTCGGAAAGGAATTTGTGGAATGTCTATGAGATGGCTTTTTGGAGTAGCTTGTACAGGCGAACTAGATGAAGGAGCTTAAGGTGAAGGAATTCTTAGCAGGCAGTGATCATAATATGATTGAACTTACTCTGCAATTTCAGGTGGAGAAGTTAGAATCAGTAGTTATGGTATTACCGCTGAATAAAGGCAATTACAGGGACATGAGGGAGGAGCTGTGTAGGACTGACTGTGAGACGGGCCCAGCAGGAAAGACAGTGCAATAGCAATGGCAGGAGATTTTTGGAGTAAATCAGGATACAGCAGAGATTTATCCTGAAGAAAACGAGGCATGGTACAGGGAGGATCAGAAAACCATAGCTGACTAGGGGAGTCAGGTATAGCATAAAATCAAAAGAGAAAGGATATAATGTGGCAAAATGCAATGGGAAATCTGAGGATTGGGAAGCTTACAAAGATAAACAGAGGGCAAACAAAATAAAATAAGGAGGGAGATAATTAAGTCTGGGGTAATATAAAGGAAGACTGTAACAGTTTCTGTCGATATATAAAGTACAATTGAGCGGCAAAAGTGAACATTGGACTGCTGGAAAATGATACTGCAGCGATAGTAGTGAGGAACGAGAAAATGGCCAAGGAACTGAAGAATTACTTCGCATCAGCCTTAACGATGGAAGACATGAGTAATACATTAAACATTCAAGCGATTGAGATGCCAGAGCTGAGTATGATGGCCACCACCATGGAGAACATGCTAGAAAAGAATTGAAGGTGGTTAAATAATCTTGACCAGATGGACTACATCCCAGTGTTATAAGGGAGATAGCTGAAGAGAGAAGGGAGGCATTGTGGTGATCTTTCAGGAATCACTACATTAAGGAACAATCTCACAACACTGGAAACCTACTAACGTGACATCCCTCTTTAACAAGGGAGTAAGGAAAAAAACAAAAAATCCACAACGAATAGCTTAACCTCGGTCGTGGGTAAGATCCTGGAATCCATTGTGAAGGATGAGATTTCTGAATACTTGGAAGTGTTTGGTAAAATAGAGCAAAGTCACTACGGTTTCATCAAGGGAAGGTCATGCTTGATGAATCTGTTGGAATCCTTTGAAGACGAAATGAGCAATCTCGACCAAGCACAGTTATCCACCTTGTCTACAAGATGGTTTTGGACAAGGTTTCACACAAGAGATGACTGAGTATGATAAGGGTTCCATGGTGTTAGAGGCAAAGTAGTGGAATGGTAGAATAGAAAACAGGTTGTATACGGCTCTGAATATACCACATTTGGAGTATTGTGCGTAATTTTGAGCCCCATATCTCAGGAAGGATGTACAGACCCTGGGGTATGTTCACAAGATCTTCACGAGAATGGTCGTAGCAATGAAAAGCTTATCGCATGAACCATGTTTGAGGACTCTCGGTCTATCCACGGTAAAGTTTAGAAGGATGAGAGGGATTGTAACGGAAGCATGCAGAATACTGAATGACCTGGACAGAGTGGATGTTGGTAAGATGTTTCCATTGGAATAGGAGCCGAGGGCACAGCCTGAGATGAAAGGGAATACCCTTTAGAACAGTGATAAGGAGAAATATCTTTAACCAGAGAATGGCGAATCTTTGAAATTTGTTCTCACAGAAGGCTGTGGGGGCTAGGTCATTGAGTACATTTGGGACGGAGATAGATAAGGTTTTGATTATCCAGGGGATCAAGGGTTACAAGGAGAAGGTCGGAGAATGGGATTGAGAAACCTATCAGCGATGATTGAATGGTGGTGCAGACTCAATGGGATAAATGGCCGACTTTCTGCTCCTATGTCTTATCGTCTTATGGTTTAAACCTCAAGGGGGCAGCTTGCATCTCCGAGAAGATGCATTCATGTTCTTCATGAAGGTCAGAAGCTGGAGGGAATAGTTAACTGTTTTAGAATGAAGGCATTGTGGCTGCTGTCAGGGTGGTGGATAATATGACATTCAGTGCAGGATCACACACCAATTGCACTGATTTAATATGGGGAGAGTTTATTCAAAACCTGGACCTCCTTCTCTGTCAATTACCGTGAGGAGTGGGAGTTGTGACGGGAGGGCGTAACGTCCTCAGAGGCACTTAAACTATCCAGAATTATGTATCCTGAGTGAAACAACACTCATGGAATCTATCACCTTCTCATTGTCTGTTTAGAATATAATGAATTATTGCCCATTCCCCCCCAGTGTTCAATGCAATCACCTCGAATTCTCTCACAGCGCTCCAGATCAACCTTCACTCACTCCTCATGGTGCCATTTACCCAGAGATTAATCTGGTGGAACTCCTTTCCTCACTCTCTGTGGTAAGATCACTTCTTATAAAGG